>NW_027423281.1:0-122685 GCF_048934315.1 Petromyzon marinus | reverse complement strand
TCTCCCCCCACCCTCTCCCCCCCACCCTCTCCCCCCACCCTCTCCCCCCCACCCTCTCCCCCCACCCTCTCCCCCCACCCTCTCCCCCCCACCCTCTCCCCCCACCCTCTCCCCCCACCCTCTCCCCCCCACCCTCTCCCCCCCACCCTCTCCCCCCCTCCCTCCCGGTGTAGTCGGCACTTTGCTACGTTCATCATTTCGGTTTTTTTGTTATGCTTTGCTTAATGTAACCCCCCTTTTAAATGAAAGACCCAAAATATACTTTTTTTTCTTTCCCCTTCCCTCTCTCTTTACCCCCCTCTCTGCCCCCCCTCTCTCTCTACCCCCCTCTCTGCCTCTCCTCTCTCTCTACCCCCTCTCTTCCTACTCCATTTGCCTCTCTCTCGCTCTCTCTTTTTTCTTTATAACTACGACAAGTGCTGCATCGGCACGCTGCCCTTCCCACAGTCAAACGGCCTACGACGGGTAGCTTAGATCTGCATGCAGAGCTCTCCGTCATCTGCCACCGAGCACACGGCCTCCTCCAGCGCCCACTGCTCCTTGAAGGCCGGCACGGCGTGGGTCAGCCGCGTGTAGTGGAACTCCAGCCACACCCTGATCCGACCAGAGCGTGGAAGATGCCCAGGCTGCTGGCTGGACGTTGCCCCTCCAGGGCCACCTTCCTTGCCCTGTATATGGCGAGCTTGGCGTAGCCGAAGAGCACGTTGACCAGCCCCTGAAGATGTTGGGGTCTGTTGCCCTTCGGGTATCCAAAGAAGAGGACCGTCGGGGAGAAGTGGAGGCTGAACCTTAGGAGGATGTTTCTCAGGACCTTGAACAGCGAGTCCAGGCTCTTGCACTCCACATATTGGTGCGCCACCGTCTCCACTTTACCGCAGAACCGGCACTCCGGGGACGTGTCGGTGAAGCGCGCCAGGGAGACGTTGGTGGTGACGGTGCCGTGGGCGATGCTCCAGCTGAGGTCGCCGATGCGGTTGTACGTCGGTCTGCAGTAGAGTTGCCTCCAGCGAGGCCTCTCCGGAGAGACGCAGGGCAGGGCTTTCCTCCAGGCATGGTCCTTGTGGCTCCTCAGGGTGTCCTGTTGGTGGAACCGGACCATGTAGGAGTAGAGAACCTTCCTCTTTACATTTGCGAAGGCCACCTCCGGTAGGTCTTCTAGCCGGCACAGGTTGTGATCCGCCTTCGTTTGTCGGCATTGGCGATGCAGTGGCACGACTGAGAGCTCCGGTGGAAGGGGATCGAGAGGGGCCTCGTCATCCCCAACGCCGATGGGGGGCGTTCTCCCCGCTGCCACTGAGAAGGCCCCCTTGGCTTCGGCCAGGATCCGGGCAGCCACCCGGAGCGACTGCAGCCCTGTCTTTGTGGCCACGTCTGCTGGTCCGATCCACCGGCCCCGTGTTTCAGGCTCCACCAGATCTCCCATCCTGGTGAGCCGCGCGTTGGCGAGGCGCCTCTCCATGCCAGGGGTGGTGGTGGTGGATGGCAGCTTTGTCTGTGGGTTCCTGAGGATCGGTTCGAAGACCAGATCCTCAGCCGATCACGGTTGGTTCAGCCTCCTGACGGCGAGGGAGCTCCATGTCTGCAGGACGCTTCTGTAGAAGGGTGGCAGCTGTCCCAGTGGGAGGCCCTGCAGGTCCATGTAGAATAGTTGCTTGGAGCACTGCAGACCCCCCAGCTGTTTCAGGAGTAAGGAGGCCGTGACGCTCCAGGCCGGTGCAGGGGCGGCGTGCAGGAACTTTTGCGCTGCCTGCAGTCGGAAGGTGGCCAGCTGACTCCGCACGCACACCAGCCCGTGACCGCCCTCGTCCAGTGGCAGGGCCAGGACCCCAGCCGCGACCCGATGTCCTCCACCTGACCAGAAGAAGTCGAGGACTTGCTTCTGAAGTGCGTTGACAAGGCTCATGGGGGGGTGCAGGGAGAAGAGTCGGTGCCACAGTATGGACGTCACCAGCTGGTTCTCCACCAACGTCTTTGTCCTGAAGGTGAGGAACTTGCACAGGCGACTCCAGGTGGCCAGCCGCTCCTTCACCTTCTCCTCCAGCTCGACCCAGTTCCTCTGCGGTGGTTCCTCCTCTGGTCCGAGGAACCCCCCCAGGTGGTGCAGCGATGTTGTGCTCCAATTGATGGCTTTTGCCTTCTCGGGACACTCAGTCATGTCCCACGCTCCAACCAGCAGGCCGCTGCACTTTTGCCAGTTCATTTTTGATGACGAGGCTTTCGAAAAGACCTCCTGGCACTCATGCAGCAGGGCGACATCAGCCAGGGAGCGCAGGATGAGGAGGACGTCGTCGGCGTATGCCGTCAGGACCAACTTGATGCTTGGTTCCCTCAGCACCAGGCCGCTGAGTCTCCGCCTTATGAGATTCAGGAAAGGCTCTAATGCCAGGGCATAAAGTTGGCCCGACAATGGGCATCCCTGTCTCACTCCTCGCTCGAATTTAACCGGGGCAGTGAGGGCGCCGTTGATCTTGATCATGCACTCCGCCTTGGTGTAGAGTAGGCGGATCGTTCGGACAAAGGCATCCGAAAACCCAAGGTCTTGAGGGTTCCTCCTCTTCCTCCCCCTCCTCCGTTCCGAACACAGATGGACTCGTTCGTCTGAACAAAGCTCGTCGCTCTCTGTGGTGTTAATCCCTCATACTAACATCATGCCAATCCCCCAGTTACATGCTAATTTACTGTTGATATCTAAACTCCTCTCCACCTCCTCCGTTCTGAACATAGATGGACTCGTCCGTCTTAATAAAGCTCGTCTCTCTCCGTGGTGCTAATCCCTCACACCAACATCATGCTCATCCCCCCAGTTACATGCTAATTTCTATGTAAACTGCTTTGTCAAGGTGCTCTGTTCCTCCCACACAGCTTAAAAGACGCTGCCATGCTTGGCAGGGTTCACTCAAGCGCTGTCTTCCAGACAGTCCTGTTTCTTCACCTGAGGAAGGCTACTTGTGTTGTGGCCGAAACGTCGTGAGAATTTTATTCTGTTATTATTATTTTTATTATTTCATCTCCATTCTACGTGACTTTACCGAAAGAACCCAGAAGAACAATGAGCTATCATTATTGTGTTGTTGTTTGCAAAGTGCAGGGTCTTGAGGACTTTGTGGAAAAGTGCGGAATAAATGCAAAGTAACTCCCCAAGAAGTGGTGGTGGTTGGACAAAAAGGACAATGGTGATGCCGATGGCTAAGGTCTCCTCCTGCGATGGCGAGATGTAAACTCCCTCGCATGGTATACAGGAGGTCGTGGGTTCGATCCCTATCCCGACCTTAACGCCTGTTATGTATTTGGAGTCCACGTGTTCTCTCTATCTTCCCTCTGCATTTAATCTGGCTGCTGATATACATTACCACGTGATGAGCCACTTCGTTGATCTATCATTTGTGGCCAGGTGGCTTCTGAAAAGAGCTTTATACCTGGTATTTTTTTTAAGGTGGCCATGGTGCTCACCGTGATCTACATGTTCCTCATGACGGGCACGCTGCTCGCTATGGTCGGCGACATTGTCAAGAACGGTATCCTCACACCCAGCAGCATCTTCTTCATCACTCTCGCGGGCATCCATCTCATCGCCGCGGCGCTGCACCCGCGCGAGTTCTTCTGCATCGTGCACGGATTCTTGTACCTCATCTGCATTCCCACGGGATACCTGCTGCTGCTCATCTACTCATTGGTCAACATGTACAACGTATCATGGGGCACGCGTGAGACCAAGGCGCCTACTGAGCCCTCCCCTAAGGAGGTGAGTTACTTTATGTGTTATCGTTATTGTCGTTGTTGTTTTTGTGTCGAACGTTATTTGGAGTTTCGCTCCATTCTCCTCTGTTGCTCCGTCCCGCACCTCCGATTAGCATGATTGGCTACGTACATTGCAAAAAAAGTGTAACATATGCCCCCAACCCCCGCCAAGACGAAGGCAGCGATCCCCATATAGCTTTTAACCGACCGTTGGGGCAAGTGCTGTTAGCGAGTAGCACCTGTGAAGTCCGGAATGGCACATAAGAGGGTAGGTGGCCAGCACCATGCCCGGCCGCCTTTGTCTCCATTGTTGTCATGTTTACTACATCACATTTGGCTATTTTTGAGGCTTTTTGAGGGAAGGCCAAGGACTGGTCCAGATGTATGTATGTTGAACTTCTTTCACACCATGTGTAGCCAACTGTGCTAATTGGAGGTGCGAAGGAAGGAAAGTTTCTAAACACAAAGAGCAGTTTTTAAGAAATTAGTTTTCAATGTAATGATTTAAAAGTGCATAGCTCCAATTGCTTTCTCATATTGGAAGGAAGAGGGTTCCAGATGGACGCACAAGCGCACCCAAAAGCACGCGATGTGGTCACTGTCTTTGTTCAATGGTTAGCCAAAATCCACTGATGAGAGGATGACCGGAGCTTGCAAAATTATCGTTTATGTTTCTTGACAAGAACGGTGGTGGTGGCTGTGCCACTCGTGTCCATTAATCCAACACGGTGGGTATCGAGGAGGAGTCATTCACTGACTTTCCAGGAGAGTGTAGTATGACAATTATGGACTATTTGTTCCATCTGAATAGAACGCAATGTTTCCCCCTCGCATTTGTGGGTCTATTCCATGGTGTTCTGGTTTCCCGTTGGCCAATAAAATCTTCATACATGGAGGACCGCAGAGCTTGGACAGTTATTGGCGCCAGTTCACTGAGCAGCTGAAACTGCCTTCCAGCTTGTGTGCGCTTCCCACTGGTTTGATATCATTGAAGGACCCTGCCTTCAGCACAATGCCCATCCTCCTGTCCCAGCAGAAGAAGGAACGCAAGCATCGTTTGAATGGAACGAAATGCTATATACTGCCACTCGAGTGGGACTGCTTCCAGTGGAGGATCAGCGTCCATCCGAAGAAATACTCGGCACTGAGTCAGGAGGATGACAGTTCAAGGTGCCACCACCTCACTGAGAGCCTGTAGCCATGCTTTTAACTTTGATCCTTACCTCTCGTGTATCGATAGTTCAACGTTTATGTCCCATATTATTGAGGGACTGTGTTATCTTGGTGTGGTTTGGGACTGTTGTTTTGCTGCCTTGCCCCAAGTTATGCATTTAGTATTGAAAAATTGGCAGTAACTGATGTACTCATGCAAGTTGCACTCATATACTTTATTTATTTTATTATATTTCCTATACTTAGCACTGCTATCGTTTTATGTTCTAACTTTATAATCCCCTACACCTACTGGACATCTGTGAAAATAGGTTCATAGCTCATCGGACTCCTCCTGCAGTAGAAATACAGATTATGATTATTGATTGGCTGTGTCGGGTGGAGGAGGATTTACAACGTAACATTTTACTCAAGTCAATACTGAGTCTTGTCTCAACTTATTAACTGTGATTCTAGTTGTGCTTGTATCTTAGGCGCCGTGGTGGCTAGATGTTAACTACCTCCCCTGGTATGCAGGAGGTAGTGGCTTCGATCCCAAACCTGACGATGCCTGTTGCCTATATGGAGTCTGCGTCTATTCTTTTCTCTCCCCATGTTGGTGTGGATTTTACTCCGGGTTCCCTGATTTTTTCCCTCCTCATTTAGAATCATCATGTGATTAGAGTATTTGGCTGCTGTAATTTCCACGTGATAAGCCGCTCATTGAGTTATAATTTGTGATATTCAGGTCGATTCTACAAAAAAGCTTCCTAGCTCAGTGGGCCTTACATGGTAAAATAAAAATAATGGTTTAGTTTAACAGTTTATCATCATCCCTCCCAGCCGAGTGGAGTCGTGCACGGTGGAACTCGACAGAGAGATGAAGCTGCGTCCAATTGAGGCCAGACAACAGGACACTACGAGCACTCAGATGGAGCATCCAGAAGGAGCAGAGATCGAGGCGAGAGGAGAGGACATCGCGAACACTCATATGGAGCACCCAGAAGGAGCAGAGACGAGACCAGAGGACATCGTGAGCACTCAGACAGATCATCCAGAAGGAGTAGAGAGTGAGGAGAGACGACAGGGCATCGCAAGCACTCAGACGGAGCATCCTGAAGGAGCAGCGATCGAGTCGAGAGGAGAGAACATCGCAAACAGTCAGATGGAGTATCCAGAAGGAGCAGAGACGAGACCAGAGGACATCGCGAGCACTCAGACAGATCATACAGTAGGAGTAGAGAGCGAGGAGAAACGACAGGGCATTGCGAGCACTGGGACAGAGCATCCTGAAGGAGCAGAGATCGAGTCGAGAGAAGAGGACATCGCAAACACTCAGATGGAGCATTCAGAAGGAGCAGAGGCGAGACTAGAAGACATCGCGAGCACTCAAACAGAGCATCCAGAAGAAGTAGAGAGCAAAAGTCGACCTCCAGAGCAATCAGACACAGACCTCGCCCTCCATACCAAAGGTAATATTTTCATCAAACAAAGACAAAGTCTTCTTGGTTCTTTCGTTAAAGTCACATAGAATGGAAATATAAATAATAAAAATAAAATTATCACGACGTTTTGGCCACAACACAAGTAGGCTTCTTCAGGTGGAGGAACAGAACTCTCAGGACGACAGCGCTTCAATGAACGCTGCTAAGATTCGCAACGTCTTTTAAGCTAGGTGGGAGAAGTAAAGCGCCTTGACAAAGGAGTTTACATATCAAACAGGATAATTGAGCATTGAAATAGCGGTGTTAAAGTGTTGGATCAGCAGGGTGTTAAAGTCAGAAATTCGCATGTAACTGGGAGATTAGCATGATGTTATTGTGAGAGATTAGCATGTGACTGGTCACGGAAATAGCTATGTTAAAATCAAAGTTTACATATCAACAGGGCCATTTAGTATATGGACACTAAAGGACTGCAACTATCCAACTATCATACAATAAACCGATGTGAAAAAAACTAAGTATAAACTACATCAATATAATAAATGTACTCAATATATTCTTCAATAAGTTGAGCTATTAACATAAAGTAACTGGGTATACACTACACTATATAATGAATACCATATAGTAAACTAATAAAAAACTAAAATATAAACTACATCAATGTTATCAATAAACTCTATATACTCTCCAAACAGCTGAGCTACTAACAATAAGTCGTTATACATTACAATGCCATATGGCGAAAAAATGGGTGGTGGTATTTTCTTTTCAACGTTAGCACCACGGAAAGCGACGAGCTTTGTTCAGACGGACGAGTCCATCTATGCTCGGAACGAAGGAGGGGGGAGAAACAGCCACGATGCGCTGCTCTGTTCTGTGTTGCGTTACAACTATGTTATAAACTAGACTACAATACATTGCAATGTTATACCTTCCAATCTAAACTACATTGTATAATATCGTATACAGCCCAATGTAAGCTCTAACATTATGCATTATATTGATATGTCCCCAACTAAACTTTTTCTACATTACACGACTATACACCGTAATATACACTGCCATAGACAAACCCACCATTAAATTATACAATGCGTTACTATACACTACCCTATACTTTAGACTGTAAAATAGACTTGTAATATTACACTATGTATTATTCTACCAACCCTACTGTATACCACACTACTGTATATTCACTATACAATTACGATACCATATATTGCCTTATGAATTATGCTAAACATTACAATGTTAAACTATTTATTATACAACATGCTATACCTTTGACCGTTGTGTGAACGGTATTTAGAGACATTGTCAGGGAATGGACTGCAGTCTGAAAGTCACCGTATAATACAATCAATTAAGAACCGAAATGGTTTATAACGTCTTTCCAATGGTTACTAAGCCAGAATCCATCTTCTCGGTTGAAATTGCCTCTGTGTTTGTATATGTGGATGGCCTCATGAACGAATGTCTCATGGTAGCCGGATGGCTTGCAGAGAACCTCCGTGTCATGTGAGCCCACTAAATTATAACAGTGATCTGCCACGGCTGAGGTGTTCGTCCTACCGTGTTTCAAGTCTGCTTTATGTTCACGGATGCGGTCCGAGATATGTCGTTTGGTTTCTCCAATGTAGCTGCTACCACAGAGGCAACTTAGTTTGTAGACGCCCGGGTACTGTATGTCTGGAACCACATCTTTTACAGACGGAACCAGATCACGCATTTTATGTACTGTGTTGAATCGGACCTGGATCTTGTGTTTATTCAGGATTTTGGAGATCTTTTTTGTGACCCCCGCAATGTAGGGTAAGGTGATGGTTTTGAATGGCTCCTCAGAATCCTTCTTCATGGCTGGAGTGATGGTTTTGCGGATTGTGTAGTCGGAGTAACCATTAGCCTTGAGAGCTTGGTGTACGTGCTAGAGTTCACTGGCAATGTGTTCCTGGTCGGAAATGCATTGGGCTCTATGGTATAGAGTCTTGATGAGGGAGTTCTTCTGGGACGGATGGTGGTGGGAATCTGGTTTTAAGTAAACATCCATATGCGTAGCTTTCCTGTAGACACAGTGGCTCATTGAACCATCAGGTCTCCTTTTAATTAGGACATCCAAATAGGGTAGCTTGCCATCTTTATCGACTTCCATGGTAAATCTGATGGCTGGGTGTATGGAATTGATGTTAGAGCTTACATTGGGCTGTGTATACGATATTATACAATGTAGTTTAGATTGGAAGGTATAACATTGCAATGTATAGTAGTCTAGTTTATAAAATAGTTGTAACGCAACACAGGACAGAGCAGCGCATCGTGGATGTTTCTCTCCCCTCCTCCGTTCCAAGCATAGATGGACTCGTCCGTCTGAACAAAGCTCGTCGCTTTCCGTGGTGCTAACGTTGAAAAGAAAAAACCGCCACCCATTTTTTCGCCATATGGCATTGTAATGTATAACGACTTATTGTTAGTAGCTCAGCTGATTGGAGAGTATATAGAGTTTATTGATAACATTGATGTAGTTTATACTTAGTTTTTTCACATCGGTGTATTGTATGATAGTTGGGTAGTTTCAGTCGTTTAGCGTCCATATACTAAATGCCTCTGTTGATATATAAACTTCGACTTTAACATAGCTATTTCCGTGACCAGTCACATATTAATCCCTCACATTAACATCATGCTAATCTCCCAGTTACAAGCTAATTTCTGACTTTAACATCCTGCTGATCCAACACTTTAACACCGCTATTTCAATGCTAAATTATCCTGTTTGATATGTAAACACCTTTGTCAAGGCGCTTTACTTCTCCCACCTAGCTTAAAAGACGCTGCGAATCTTTGCAGCGTTCATTGAAGCGCTGTCGTCGCGACAGTTCTGTTCCTTCACCTGAAAAAGGCTACTTGAGTTGTGGCCGAAACGTCGTGAGAATTTTATTTTATTATGTTTTATTTGTATTATTTTATTTCCATTCTACGTGACTTTACCGAAAGAACCAAGAAGATGAATCCCTGCAGTCACGAAAGCTTTAAATCGAAAATTAAATGCGAAGTCATTGCTTGTCAGTTAAACAAGACCGAGCATCTGAAATCACGCGATGCGGTGACCATCTTTGTTTGATGAATGGATGAACGAAGTGTGGTTGATGGTTAATGCTCCTAGACGAGATTAGCAAGCTATTGTGATTCATTTGTGGCAAGCACTCTGGTGTTGGACCAGAAGACGCCAAAAGGCGTACAACTCAAAAACAGCGCACTATCAGAGTATTGAGGGCTCGGGGTGAGCATTTAACACCAGTGGAGACTAGGCTCTAAGAAAAGCCGTCTCGGGTGTGGACCAATCAAATTCAAGGACAGTGCATATTATTATCAGAGTTGTCTCTTTTGTTTGCATTTTGATTGCTTGTGTTGTGGTTATTGCAAACACGATGCCTTGAATAAAGGTGTCAGTTTTTGTGCCAGTTAAAAGGGTAAAACCTATTACTATTACAATATTAATATTATTCATCGGAGTAAGTTGTTGTTATTTGGACAATCGCACAAAGTGAACCTTCTGTCCCGTGGATGGGAATGCATAGGAGGAAGACGAGTTTTGGAAGAGCATGATCAGTGACTACCTCAAGCCTCTGGAGGAAGATGACGATCACAGGAAACGCGTGAAGCAGGAACTCTTCGAGATAAGAAACAAGGTACTGGCAACGCGTCATCGCGAGTACCGGAGATGCTTCGATAACAGAAAAATTGCGTTCCAGCGACAACGCGTTGTGCAAACAGCAGGCGTTAAGCGAGTACTTACCGTACTTGGCATGTGGTAGAAGAAGATTTAAACGGCATTGAATTACCTATGCCTTATTATTCCAACGAATTAATTGTTAATTGTTCCAATAATCCGCTAATCCTGTAAAATACATGAACAATAAAACAATAACAACAGAAGTGACCATTTGGCGTCGAGAGTGGACAGTGGGGGAGAAAAATGAACGCACAAAGAGGGGATCCATAAACAGCCCGGGGTCATCCCCCCCGCCACTCGGCCAATGCAATGTAAATCAGGCCTGGTCTGTCTGTCCCAACGTGCAGGGCACTTTCGTCTACTTCATGATCAATGCACTGTGGCTGGTGGCGACCCTGGCACTGCAGTTCGTGGGAGCCGACCTCTACATCCAGATCCCGAGCACGAAGAACGAGGGGACGGTCATCGACGTGCTGCCCCTCGCCTTCATGTTCCTCATCACCTTCTCCAGCATGCTCATTGTCCAGTTCCTGGCCATGCTGTACCACAGCTGAGGAGGAGGGGAGGGGGTCGACCCATGCGTGGCCATAGGGGGTGTGTGTGCATGCCGACTCAGTGACCAACAACAGTAACGATTATCTGAAATGGTCCTGGACTTCCCCCCTTGTGCCGTACCGGCCTTCATAGGTGCCACTCGCTGACAGCACTTGCCCCAACAGTATCTTAAGGCTATCCAGGAGATCCATGTCTTTGCCTTTATGTGAGTGTGGGCAGTGTGCTTATGACCAGCTCCGGTTTCGCAGCCGAGGTCTCACTCCGAAACAGTCGGGCAGCATTATCTTTTCATCGGCTGTGTAACACTGGGTGGAAACTACTTGGTTTGTCATTCCATGCGAAGCTCCGGATTTTATTTGACCACATTGATATCTTCCCTTCTTTATTCTTTCGAGAAGGATGTTGAGGTGTCTAAAGTAACATCTGCACCGGTTAGAAACATTCAGGTCACCCTGCCTACAATGCATCCTGGGTTTAACCAGACTGGATTGTGTCAGGAGCTCACATATTCTTAAAAGATCTAGACACACTCCCATTGGTGAGCTCCTCTCACAAGCGTGGCTGTGTTGGCTGGGTCATGTAGCCCCCATGCCCAGCCACTGCATGGCAAAGCAACTATTATTTGGCAGGATAGATCAGACTAAAGGGCACGGCATGGGCTAGGGAAAAAAAGGAATGATATGGTACAAGAGGATATATAGAGATGAGTGGACTTGCCAATAACTGGTACCAGCGGTCTCAAGATTGGCCACTCCTGAGGAGATGCTACTTGGCAGTTGGAGGCAGTCGCCCACCAGCAATAATGGAGGGCAGAGGAGCGATGCTCGCATCCATAAGCAGAGCACCGGGCAGCTAAACACAACAATTTGGCACAGTAGGGGTCACAGCTGGTGCATTGTCAGTCATCTCAGTCAGTCAACCATTGGCTCCTAGGTCTGTCCCGTTAACTCCTGACATTTTGCCACCGTGGCGCCCCGTGCCCCTCCCCCTTCCCCTCCGTGCCCCCCCCCCTCTGCCCCCGTTCAGGTTGTTCACGCTGCTGCACGTGCTCTCCTACGTGGAGTCGTCGTCGTCGGGCCAGCAGTCAAAGAGGGGTGCTGTTGGTCGAGACAACAAAGCATTCGTCAATGATGGAGACGACGATGACGCTCAGCAGCGCCGTCTCAGAGAGATTGTCTTACAGATCCCTGGACCCCCTCCTCACACGCCGCACGTGGGTCCCCTCCCCGCACACAGCACATGGACCCCTTCCACTCACGGCGCACCTGGACCCCCTCCTCACAAGCCGCAAGTGGCCCCCCTCCATGCACGCTGCTCGTGGACCCCCTCCTCGCACGCTGCTCGTGGACCCCCTCCTCGCACGCTGCTCGTGGACCCCCTCCTCGCACGCTGCTCGTGGACCCCCTACTCGCACGCTGCCCGTGAATCCCTTCCTCGCATCCTCGCACGCTGCACGTGGATCCCCTACTCGCATGTCATACGTGGACCCATGCACGTCGTGGTTTATCAATGACGGTGCGGTCAGTAAAGGTGCAGCCCTGCAAGATGCTTCCCTTGTTGGAAGAGGTGGGAGTTACCCACGCTTTACCCCACCACCGCATGCGACCTGCCGATCGACCAACTGTGCTGTATCCATTTACGCAGCTGGGTGGACAGAGGCAGCGAGATTTAAGAAGCTTGCAGCGTCGCTCCAAATGCCAGGCCTAAGGATCGACCTCTAGATCGCAAGTGTGGTGACGAGTTAATTGCAGCAGGGCAGCCTCTCATTACAATGGAATGCACTCAAAAGTCCTGCTGTACAACAACGGTGGACATCACTTGTGATATCATCGGCTAAAGTAAATGTAGGGGCTTTGAAGCTGCTCCTGGCCACGGACAGAGAAGTCGCTTCTATGTAGCAGTGGTCAGATGAAGGAAACGTCCTGTTGTTGTTTGTATGTTAAATTTATTTTGCACTGCACTTAGCCAACCATGCTATCGTGGATGTAAACATCACCCACACATAGACTGTCCCGTTAACCATAGAAGTTGATCAAATCACATTATTACGCCTGATTAATTTAGAGGTCGAGCGACCCACATGGGAAATCTTGTTTTGAGAAAGGTTTCTCTACCAAACACAGAAAACGATTCCCCATATCGCTTTAATAGACTTATGGAGCTGTTAGTGAGCACCTAATAACGGCAGGCACAGCACACAAGGTGGGTGGCCAGCACCAAGTCAAACTGCATTACCGCACCATTTTATCATTTGAGGCTGAGTCGACCTAGGGGAGGCCCAGAACCGGTTTAGATAATCACCACTATTGTTGGTGGCCATGAGTGGAAGTGAAACTAGCGTCCCAAGGCTCAAATACTTGTGCAGGGCTATGAACACGAGTTTTATTTCACGTTCACTGATGGTCAGATATATATGCCAACATATATTTATAGATATTTTATAATACTCTTTGGTTCTTTCGGTAAAGTCACGTAGGTATAAAATTAAATAAATCACGACGTTTCTATTGCAACACAAGCAATCATCATCAGGTGGGAAACCCAACAGCAAGAAGTTTTTTCTACTGAAGTGGGAGAGAGATGCCATGGTAAGAGGTTTCTAGGTAAGAACGGGGGGCAGGGCAAGGGGGGGGGAAGAGGGGGTGTGTGGGCTAGGGGGAGGGGATCGTTGCGTGGACGCTAGATTGATATGTATAATGTGGTTTATTTACAGAGATGTAGAGTTACATTGAGACTGTGTGGATAAATAAAACAAGACAGAGAAGAAGCAGTCATACATCCAGAGCACCACGTTCAGATAGTTTCCCCAAAATATTGTATTGGAGATGTGAATCCATAATTTTAATGCTAAGGCAATGTTTCGCTGCTATTTGCCGCTGAGAAGATGTTATCTCCCTCGATCGGTACACAGGAGGTCATGCTGGACCCTGGCGGTGCCTCTGTTATACTTTTGGAGTTGGCGTGTGCTCTCGCTGTGGTGGTCGGAGCTTGGGTTTTTATCCGGGTTCCTTGGTTCAGATGATTAGACTGCTGTTATAAATTCTCACGTGTGGTGATATCAGCTACTGCGATCATCAGCTATCATTACGTGTGACCAGCTCGCCTATGAACAAGAGCTAAGAGCACAGTTGAGTTTAACTGGTAAATAAAACTGTGAATTCCCTTGCACCTTCTGAGGACGGTAGTGTCTTGGTCAACAGGTCACTTACCAAACGCTTAACGATCGATCCAAACCTTTTAGGTCCACGCTTCGCTGGGCGCGTATAGTGGTTACGCACACGTAAAGCTCTGTGTCTTTCTGGTGGATGCGTTGTCGGGCTGGTCCCATGGTGTCTGAAACGTGGAACAGCACGAAGGCGTTGGTGGTGAGCGGTAAAACGTGCACTCCTCCCCCATCACCCCCAGATTAATGTAGGTTACACTCCTCTGCTTGACAATAAATCCCAAAGGTTATTTTTAGTTTATAACGTCGCGATTTATAGCTTTTGTTAAACTTGACAAGATTACGTTTTAGTCCATGGCAATGAGAATAGAGTTCGTTTGTAGGAGAACATATTTGCACGATGCTATTTAAGTAAATTAACATACAATGTGGTAACACGGCACGTACTGATTATATGCACTTTATTGCCTATTGTTTTTTACTTTGCACAAATATAGTTTACTGAACTTTTGCAAGCCGTTATCAGTCATGTATTCTCGACTGCTTGCATATAGATAGTGGCGCAGCCCTGCAATGAATCACCCCTCCAGGCGATTGAGACAGCCTGCCACCTACAGATTGCGCAACAGCGCCCCACACGACTTCCAGCCGTTTGAACTCGGTCGTTGGTGTAATTTGCATTCTTATCTGGAGTAAACCAACCTCCAAATCTACATATCGCTGGGTTCACAGTTTAGCGCGCTAATTAATACTGCACCACTCACTTTAGCATTGCCACATCCAAATAAATAAATGCGTATGCACCAACCGCTTGAAATAATGCCACATCGCATAGTCGTCGTGTCGACAATTAGAGAGGTAGCCAGGTTGCTCAAAGATCAGCGCTGGACTGGTACCATTGACAAGCTGGGTTCAACCCCGGCTACTGAAACTAAACTTTTATTTTTATTTTACCAGGTAAAGTCCACTAAGATATATACAGCTTTTTTTTAAAATAAGCGACATGGCCACAAATAATAGCTCAACGAAGTGGATCATTAATCACGTGTACATTTGTAGCAGCAGTCAAATACTCTTAACGCACTTTTATTCCAAATATGGAGAACAATCCCAGCGACCACGAAGAGAAAGAGGCATGCAATCTCCAAACAGGCATAGCATACAACAGGCATAGCAGGCGAGGTAGTTAACATCTCCTAGTCACCGTGGCACCCTGCCTGTGACTGGCAGGGCTCTCCCGGTATAGTTAGCTGATGGCCTCAGCCCGGTCACCAACGATTCAAAGACGGATTGTAAAAAAACAAATTAATTGGTATTGGTTCCCACGTGACCACTTGATTTGATTTGCTCTGACGGATGGTGGTGAGTATATCTGAATATTGCCTTTATACTCAAACCATCTAACCCAAAGTAAACAGACAGTCCTCGACTTGCGAGTGTCCGACTTACGAACGCCCGCTTCCATGAAATATATAAAATAAGAAAAATATTGATTTAAAATGCGAACTTGCAATTGCAAACTGAACTGCCGGCTTACGAACCGTTCGAATTTCGAACAGGTCTCAGGAACGAACTAGGTTCGTAACCCGAATACTGCCCAGAAATAACTTCTGCTCAATAGGTTTGTGGTCATATATAGTTACTAATTATTGTTAACATGGGGATAGTACATTTGTGTGATGTAGGTGCTGGATGTGGTCATAGCTGGGATCCTATCCTTTTCTATATTTATAGAGCACCTTTGGTCAAGGCACGCTTTCCAACATTTAAAAGCTGTAACAAAAACAAAGTGATTTATATGGCAAGGGCAGTGCAAGGGCCGAGGAATGAGTGTCCCGAACATAGGACATGTGGCTTCATGCAAGAGATATAGGGAAGGAACGGAACAAAATGGAACGGTAAAAAGGGAAGAGGAAGGGGATGGGCTATTAAAAAGAGGTGAGGCCTTCAGAGAGGAATGGAAGAAGGTTATGGAGGTGGCCTGCTTCATGTTCAAGTATCTCTCTATTTACAAAGTTCGATTTTACGATATTTCACGTTCATGCAATTGACAAATTACGTGTTCTAATGCTGTACTGTGCTATGTGATTGTCACGCGGCCCCCATGGTGTCAGCCAGCGCTGGTCTCAGACCCTCGGTACCCACTATATCTGTTTACCTGCTATGAAGTAGGAGCATTGCTCGAAACGTCGACAATTATATACATGTCCTTTCAATGCATTGTTGTTAACGAGTGTGTTGTAGAGGAGGTTAATTGACCATACTTCACCACGCTGACCAAACCGGGTTGGTGGAGGTAGGTGAACATTGTATAAACGTGGAGAGGAAGGAAAGTACGGTACAATATTTGAATTCATACGCACACAGTGGGGAGCACAGGCGTTGCCTCTGCCAGTGATCTCAGTCAACCCACCGCTCCTGGGTCTGTCCCGTGAACTCCTCCTGCACCCAGCTGGCACAGCAGTCAACCCATAGCACCTGGGCCTGTCCTGGGACTCCTACCAGTAGCAAGCCTCCCACACTGCAAGTCGACTCAAAGTGCACTTAGCCTGTGACAAGCGCCGTGGTGCCGTCACCACCACTTAATGGCGGATGGCAGCTGTTGTTAATGCACGGTGGAACAGAGTTCAGCTTCCAATGAGTAGGATGGTACGGTGTATGTGTGTATAAAGCAGCAGCACTGGAGAGACAAAGGTGGCCGGGTGTGGTGGTACCGGGTTTTATCGGTACTTCTTGCTAACAGCACTTGTCCCAACAGCCTCATAGAGGCTATACATGAGTCTTTGTCTTTGCAGTGGTTTGTGCACTGCGCCACGGTCTCTGTGACCTTTATTGCACTGAGGTCCAGGTCGTTATAGGTCCAGCCTTGACGAACGCCTTTCAACGTATTGCATGCTTCTCCAAATTATAAGACGAATCCAAAAACATACATATTTGGCCTCACACAAGACAAAGATCGCCCGTATAGCCTGAACAGACTGTTGGGGAAAGTGCTGTAAGCGAGCACCAATGAAGGCTGACACAGCACACGAGGGTTGGGTGGCCAGAACCACGCCCGGACGCCTTTATCTCTACAGTGGCCATGTTAACACATTACACCGTACCGGGTAATAATGTGAGGCTGAGTCGAAGTTAGGGGAGGCCGTGAGCAGGAATCGAACTCGGGTCACCAAGTTCGTAGCGCCGAGCGCTGCTCTTCACAATAACAAAAAGTCGCCATTCGCCACTAAGTGGTGGTGACGTTACCATGACACTTGTGCCAGGCGATGTGCACTTTGAGGCCACGTGAATTGTCGAAGACCCTCTAACAGTAGGTCACAGGACAGACCCAGGTGCCATGGGTTGACTGAGATGACTGGCAGATGCACCACCTGTGCCTCCTATTGTGCCAACTTCCTGTATTTTTTTCGACCCGGTTATCCGCTCATTGTTGTGAGCGTCGCTCCTCTGCCCTCCGCTGTTGTTGGAGGACGATTGCCTCAAACTTCCCAATAGCGTCTTCTAGGTGCACGTATCCTGGCACTGCACAGTAGCATCCTTAACGAGCCTCCTCGCTCACTCTACACGAAGCTGCGGGTCGTGCTCTTACATGTGGACGTCTCCTGGATTATAACTTTTGCTTTAAAATGCACAAGCTAAATGTGCGTCTCAGAATCGGTAGACCGCGGTAGAATGGAGAAGGATGTTGGAGTGGTGGTGCCGCGCCTGGCACATTAAAATAACAACCCGCCGAGCCGAGTTAGATAGCAAGACACGGCTAACATCTGCAGTGGCGAAGTGATGACACCTTGGATGAAGGTGAATCATTCCAAAAGCACGATTAATGATGATCCGTACCTCGAGATTCCTGGCTGGCTGCTGGCTGGGCGCCTCTCCACTCCAACCACAATTACTCCACTGTTAGTGGCTGATGTAGGCCGTTGCTACAGAAACTAGCTGGATAACATAACTGGCTATGCGGGATTATTTGTCGAACAAATGAAATTAAACGGCTTAAACGGAAGTCCGGCAGACGTCTAATAATAGTAATAATTATAATCATTATTAATTGGCATAGATAGCGACACCGAAAAGATGGAAATAACGAATAGAGAAGACTGACCATGGCTCATTTAAAATCGCTCTAACTTTTAAATGTGCTCCTATCAACGTAATTATTTTGCCAAGATGCTTATTTCCTAGATGTGCGTGTATGTATATCTATAACCTCAGTCTTTGCGTTTTATTATCAGAATCAGAATCTTTAGTTATCCTGGAGAAATATGATAAGCTATGAAGATATTTTTCAGAGATGTCCAGTAGGGATGGGTCAGAAACTTAAACGATAGGAGTAAGCAAATCACTCAAGATAAATGTATCAATAAATGAAAAACTAAAAAAAGCTATTTAATTTACCAGGTAAGGCCCACTGACTTATTATCTATTTTCAGAATAGACTTGGCCACAAATGATAGCTCCACAAAGTGGCTTATTGTGTGGACATTGTATTGCAGGCAGACACTACACGCACATTGTTGATTCTGAATGAGGAGGGAAAAACCAGAGGACCCGAAAAAAAATGCACGCGACCACGGGGCGAGAGAGTGAGACATAAACTCAAAATATACTGAAGGTCACGGGACAGACCCAGGGGCCATGGGCTGACTGAATTAGATGACTGGCAGATGTACCACCTGTGCCCCCTACTGTCAACTTAACGCATTACATCCGCCCGGCGCTCCGCTCGATGGAGTCGGGATCTAACCCACGAACCTCGTGCAGATTACTGTTCGTGCTCCGAGCGCAGGAGGACTAAGAGACGAGTCTGAACACGGACAGCTGTCGTTTGCTTGCGTGGCTGAGCTTCGTGACCTGCGAGACGAATCCACAGCCTGCCGCGTGTGTGGTGATTCATAGGCGATTCGTCATCCCACTTGCCAGGCCGTCAGCGCTCCGCAGGGCTGAGGGACCCGCGGGGAGAACAGGATGATGGGGAAATATGGAACCGATTAATTTGTTTGTGTTGCTTTCTTATTTATCCATACGAGTCGCACTGAACCGTGGGGCATTTTTAGCTGCGAAGCAACTGTGTACCGCATAGTAAAGTTTTTTTTGGATTATTTCGCGTAAATATAAATGTGTCGTTAACCCACCACCACCCGACACAGCTAATCAGCAAGGTTTGTCACCTAAACAAAACGTGCCAATTACTATGGGCAGCCACCCCACTAAGGCGGTCACAGTAGGACGATTGGGATCGGTAAGAGCAGTGTTCTTCATTTCAAGGCCCACGGGCCAATGGCGGCCCCAGGTGGCCTTCAGTGTGACCCCTGACAGCACATGGATATGAAAACACCCCTTGCAGGTGAGGCGGTGTGGCGGCTCTCAGACTGATGTCATATCGGCTGAAGTAGCCTCCCTCTGAAAACGAGTGAAGAACACTGTTTTTGGATCAGGAGGAGGTGGTGGCAGAACCTTCGAGAAACCTTAGAGAAGGGACATGGACCACGGGGGCCCTGGGTGACTGTGCAACTCGCCCTCTCACCTATACTCACCGTTGTCCTTCACCAACGTGGTTAGGAATGGTCAAAGTCCAACACGCTCCCCACATACCCCCGACCGCGATTGCGGAATTAAACAACGATGAGGCAATTAAGGATTGCCCCTTGCTGTGGCTGAACGCTATCGCGGGATGAATGTCAAGGCAGGTGCGCGGACTTCATCCCAATCGATACACTTTGTGAGCTTTGCAATTGCAGGGATAATCAAATCACGTTCCTCTAATCACCTCGATAAGGCTTCTCACCGAGCCAGGTTGTTTATAAGTCAACATCCCCTTATCCATTCACGTTCACGTGAGACGAATTGAGTTCACATTCTACTGGGGGTATGTGCGTGCGCATGTCTGTATGCATTTGGAGCCGCGGAATAGTGAACACGAGTTCGATTTCCGCTCACCTCCAATATCGGGTGACGAATATCTGAACCCGTACTGGGCCTCCCCTATGTCGACTCGGACTAAAACGAGTATCGGGTGCGGTGTGTAAAACATCAGCACTGGTGAGACAAAGGCGGCCGGATGTGGTGTTGCTCGTGCCAGCCTTCACCCATACAACCTTCAACAGTCTGTTGAAGCTTGTATGGGAGAACGTTGTCTTGCGTGTGTCTCTCTCTCTGTCTCCCGCCATATTGTGTGTCTCTCGCGTTATGCTCTCACAATCTGCCTTTAACTTCTCATCAATTCACTGCCGTTCACCAATTTCTGCACGAGTGCCTATCACATCAAAATCCGAATATTTATGTATATTGCAGGAGGAATCCGATGAGCTATGAAGCTCTTTTTCACAGATGTCCATTAGGGGTAGGTCAAAGCGTTACATCAACAAACAATACAAAACACGATAGGAGTGCAAAGTATAGGAAAGGTAAACAAATCACTACAAAAAAATTGAAAGGAAAATAAACAATATTTAATTTACCAGGTAAAGCCCATTGAAGTATTAGCTTCTTTTTTCAGAAGCAACCTGGCCACAAATTATAGCTTCACGAAGTTGGCTTATCATGTGGAAATGAAAAGCAGCCAAATGTATAGCAGCCAAATTATCTTAATAATCTAAACGCATGTTTAAATATCCATCCCCATGCGCTTCTGCCACCGTCTGAAACGTTTTTCCTTCCGATATTATGAAGCCACTGAAGCTATGCACTTTTAAATCATAAATTAGATTAAAATCGAATTTCTTTAGAACGGCTTTTTTTCCTTTGCCAGTACCAAAATATGAGAATAGGTTTTCCCCTTTATCTGGCAAAAAAACAAGTGTTAAGATTTTGATTTAAAGCTTTCGTGACTGCAGGGATTAATATTCTTGGTTCTTTCGGTAAAGTCACGTAGAAGGGAAACAATAAAAGAATAAAAATATAAAACAATCATCATGATGATAATTGCTTGTGTTACAGTCGAAACGTCTTGAGAATTTTATTGTTTTATATTTTTATAATTTGATTGTTTCCCTTCTACGTGACTTTACCGAAAGAACCAAGAATATGAATCCCTGCAGTCACGAAAGCTTTAAATCAAAAAGAATATAGGTGTTAAGATGTTAAAACACCAAAGTGAAACCTTTAACAAGGAATCTTGTCTGCATTAACACTGTTTGAGACTAGGCTCCAAAGAAAGCTGTCTCTGGTGTGGACCAACCAGTTTCAAAGACAATGCATATAATATATTCTTGGTTCTTTCGGTAGTTTGTTGTCCTTCCCCCGCACCTCCGATTAGCACGGTTGGCTACGTACGGTGCCAAAGAAGATCAACAAACACCTAATTATGTTGTATATTTCCCAATATTTTTAAGTCTTGCTGTTAAAATCTATCTTTTTAAAGGGCTGCCCTTGTCAGCATCGCCTATGATCGTTGTATTTCACCTGCTCTGAATAAAGATGCCATCTGTGAATGTTTCACCTGAGCCGAGTCACAATTCCCACTCTGTGTTTATTATGATTCACAGAGATGGCCTTGAGGCAGGGAAACACCATTTCCTTTTACATTGCTAGATACATCACCCCAAAGGAGTCCCGGCGGCGATGCTGCTATCGGGCGCACAGTCACAGAGTGGGAACTCCTCAGCAGGCGATGAGTCACGAGGAGCATCTTGATGAGCACGACCCTTGCTCTGCAGAGGGACGGTCTTCTTGCTGAAATAGCCTCACGCAGTGGGTTCGTGATGTTGATGGATACCGGTCTGCCCTGCAATAAACATTACCACGATGACTGTGTCCATATGTAACATCGTACATATGAGAGAGAACCGGGTGGTGGCGGCTTCGCACGTCCCCGGTAATCCAGCACTATAGAGGCAGCAGGGAGGGTTGGTGGATCACCCACAGATGATGTCGTGAAACTCCCTTCCCGTGGGCTTCGAGGAAGTGCCTTATCCTGGCTCGTCAGGAGAGGGCGATACATCAAGTGGACTAATCGCCATCTGTTTCAATCTGAACCGGGATTGAACGTTGCCTCGTGCAACACGTGGGTTTTCACCAGGTTATTGGGTTTGCTCCCACTTGCGTATAATGATAAACACAGCTGATCATTTATTGGCTATGAACAACTTAAAATAAAAACTCAATGTAGCATCAGCAAGCCCCTCCTTAAAATGAGTCTTTCCACTCAATGTGGCTTTCCTGGATATAAGTAAATATTGATTACGAGGAAATTTAAAGTGGATTAACTGCTAATTCCTGTGGATTACGAGCTAATTGTAGATGAGTATTATTAGTAGTGTAATGCTTTGTGCTGACTGTTATTAAACCACTGTTGTCTGCACTCCTTCAATGGAGGAGGAATAACACTACACAAATTCTCTCCTGCAGTCCTCTCGTGGCTAGCAGACCTTGACATTGGCATCCAGTTCCTGAGCTCCCGAGCCGATTGCTGCCATATGCAAGAGTAGACGAGAATCAGATTCGCGTGATGACTCATCACCTGTTCTGGTTGCCTCGCTGTGCCCTGTGCACCCGATAGGAGCATTGTCGGGACTAATCTAACTGACTCACTATTTTTTTATTTTACCTGGTAAGTCCCATTAAGCTGTACAGCTCTTTTTATAAATGAGCTGACCACAAATTATAGCACAACGAAGTAACTTATCACGTGCGAATTTATAGCAGCCAAATACTCTAAAGGCATATTGATTCAAAATGTGGAGGGAAAAATTGGAGGACCCGGAGAAAAATCCACTCGACCACAGGGAGAAAGACATGCAAACTCCAAATATGCAGCAGGCGTCACAGTCGGGATCAAACCCACGGTCTTCTGTATACCAATCGAGGGAGTTAACATCTTGTCACCGTGGCCCCCCTCAGGTAAATCTCAGTTTCTCGCATTACGAGGAGGCACGACGATTTCACGGCCTCGACGGTATTTTTTTCATATAAATACATTTTGTGGTGAAATTAGTTCAGAATCAGAATCTTTATTTATCCTGGAGAAATCCGATGAGCTCTCAAGCTCTTTTTCAAAGGTGTCCCAAAGGGGCCAGTCAAAAAGTTACAACAATGCAAAAACACGAATAGGAGTGCAAAGTAGAGGAAAGGTAAGCAAAGCACCAAGAATGAATATATAACATAGATAAAGTATACAAGTTCATATTTCAAAAGTATATAAATTTCCAAGCTCGGTTTAAACAACAGCAAGGAAAGTGCCAGACGTTGCACATTAAAATGTAACTTTACATTGTAAGAAGAAAAAGACCACGCGCCTTGACAAAGGAATTAGCATATAATTTAGCATTGAAATGGCTCATTGAAATAGCTAAGATAAAGTATACACATCCGCAGAGGTACCCCTTGACAAAGGAATTAGCGCTGGAGTGGAAGAAGCCACGCTTAGATCACGACCTTTAAGCTGTGTGAGAAGAAAAAGGACAAGTGCCTTGACAAAGGAATTACCATATAATTTAGCATTGAAATGGCTCATTGAAATAGCTAAGTTAAAGTATACACATCCGCAGAGGTACCCTTTGACAAAGGGATTAGCATCGAATTTAGCATTGAAATAGCTGAGTGATTAGCTTGTAACTGCTCGCAGAAATAGCTATGTTAAATTTAGAGCATATACGTTCACCGAGGCACCTAGTACTCATCAAACAGGAGAATTTAGCGAAACACAACCACGCTCAGACATCGGACCTGTGTGCGAGCAAACAAGGTGTTCTGACAAAGAAATTAGCATAAAAAGTTAGCATTTGATTGGCGGATTTTAGGAAAGAGGTGGTGTATGTGCCGGTGGACTCGCAGTTTGGCGCGGGGGGGGGGGGAGGGGGGAGTTTACCTATTGATGGTGTGAAAAGGGGGATTTTATAAGAGCTGCGAAAGTTTGGGGTACCACTACTTGAAAACTATACTGTACCATTGAAATTAGTTTAATGTTTAGTTCGATTTAGAACATCTTTCCAATGGTTGCTTAATTTGAAACCATCCTCTCGGTTGAAATTGTGTCTGTGTTTGTAGATCTGAATTGCTTCATGAACAAATCTCTGATAAAAGCCCGTGGGTTTGCAAAGAACCTTGGTATCGGAGAAAATTATATCGTGATCCCCCACAGCATTGTAACAGTGATCAGCCACGGCAGAAGAATTATTTTGCCGTGTTTCAAATATGATTTGTGCTCGCGAATTCGGTCAGAGACATGTCGCTTTGTCTCACCGATGTAGCAATCACCGCAGGTACAACTCAATTTGTAAACCCCGGGGTACTGTAAATCAGGAATGACATCCTTCACAGATGGGATCAGATCACGAATTTTGTGTACTGTATTGAACCGGACCTGGATCTTGTGTTTGTTTAGAATTTTGGAAATATTTTTAGTAACACCTGCTATATATGGAAGTGTGATGGCTTTCACCGGAGTATCAAGTGGTTGTTTCTGTATGGAGGGAGAGACAGCTTGGCGGATGGTACGGTCAGAGTAACCATTCCTTTTGAGGGCCAGGTGTATATGTTTTAATTCACTGGTCAGGTGGTGTTGGTCCGAAATGCAATGAGCCCTATGGTATAAAGTTTTGATGAGAGAATTCTTTTGGGCTGGGTGGTGGTGGGAATCAGGTTTCAAGTAGGAATCTGTGTGGGTGGGTTTCCTGTAGACAGAATGCCCCAATGAGCCATCAGGTCTCCTCTCAAACAGAACATCTAAGAATGGTAGCTTGCCATCTTTCTCCAGTTCCATGGTGAATTTGATGGCGGGATGTCTGGAACTGATGTGGTGTAGGAAAAGGTTCAGAGCTGGGAGGCCATGTGGCCAAATGACGAAAGTGTCATCCACATATCTCTTTCACAGGGAAGGTCTGAGGGTGGAAGTCTGGATAGCGTCTGATTCAAATTTCTCTGTATCTTGTTTTATTCATCCATATAGTCTCAATTTAACTCTGCATCTCTGTAAATGAACAACATTATTAATATTTATCAATATATATATAGGCATACATATGGCCATAAATTAACATGGACTAAAACTCATATTCATTTGAAAATAGTGTATTTTGCGCTAAGATCCTGGCGACCCGAGTTCGATTATGTGAACCGGTCCTGGGCCTCTTCTAGGTCGACTCAGCCTCAAATGAGTACCTGGTGCGATGTGTAAACATCGCCACTCGGGAGAGACAAAGGCGGCCGGGGGTGGTGCTGGCCACCCAACCCCACGTGCCGTGCTGGCCTTCATAGGCGGTGCTCCGTAACAGCACTTGCCCCAACGGTCTGTTAAGCCTACGCGGGGGATCTTTTATTTGTTGTACCGCATGAATGTTGCGCCCCACGTGCCTGGAGCGAGCGAGCTTCCTGAGGAACTGGGCAGGCGAAACGTCGCGCATTGGCACGATGCGCCACGCGTTTTCCAACCCGAGAGCTCATCAGATAGTCGTGCAGCTACCAAACACACCGATTGCATGCCAGGCTAGGTGTTCCCTCGACTTAAACATCTTACAATCCAGTCTCACATCGCCTTGATGCAAGAAGACATCTAAAGTGGGCCCTGGTCATTCATAAAACCCGTATTGGCAAATCTGTGTTGCACTTAGCTAATTCATTAACCCAAGAAACATAAGACGTGCATCAAATTTCCATTTAACTCTTCCTCAAACAAAAATATGAATAGGTGACCAAGCCTTTGACGTTGCAGACTATAACTGTTGTACATTTAACTAATTTTGCATAGTACGGAGCCAAACGTTATAATCGGAGTTGCTGGACACAAAAGAAATTGCAGATGTGATTTGTATCCTTGATCCTTGCCCCTCATGCATCGATAGTTCAATGTTCATGTGCAGTGTGTTGTTGTTTTGGTGAAGTCTGGGACTATTCTTCTTTGGTTCTTTCGGTAAAGTCACGTAGAATGAGAATAAAATAATAAATTGATAAAATACAATAACACAATAATATTCTCACGACGTTTCGGCCACAACACATCGGCCTTCTGATGAGAATATTATTGCGTCATTTTATTTTATCAATTTATTATTTTATTCTCATTCTACGTGACTTTACCGAAAGAACCAAAGAAGATGAATCATTGCAGTCATGAAAGCTTTAAATCGAAATCTGGGACTATTGTTTTTTGTTTTGCTGCCTTGCCCCAAGAATGCATTCAGTGTTGCAAATTTGGACTTCATAATTTGTTTGGTTATGTATTTATGTTTTGTGACTTTCTTACCTTTTCTCTATTTTGCACGATTTTCCTTAAGACCAAAACAGGTGAATTTATACACAATGCTTGCTGCCGCCTGATGATGCTAGTTCTGAGCGTTGCTCCTCCAACCTCTGCTGTTGTTAGAGGGTGACGGCCTCCAACTGCCCAATAGACTCACAGTGCACCTACCCTGGCACTGCCCAGTAGCGTCCTTCACGAGCCTGCTCCTCTGCCTCCTCTACAGAGGCCGACCTATGCTGTGTAGCAAACAAAGACAAAGATCCCCGCTGAAGCCTTAACAGCACCATTCCCAGCCGCCTTTGTCTCCTCAGTGGCGAAGCTTACTACAAACCGCACTAGGTACTCATTTAAGGCTAAGTCGACCAAGGGGAGGCCCGGGACCGGTTCAGATAACCATCGCAGGTGTTGACCGTGAACGGGAATCGAACCTGGATTGCCGGGTTTGTATCACAGCACGTTAACCATAGCACTACCGCAACCTGAAATGTGTAGCACCGTAGGCTGTAATGTATGAATTGTTTATCCTGACGCAAACATGAGGATATAATCTGTTAGCGGAGATTAGAGTATGTAGTCTTCCATATTCAACGCGCCCCTGTGTTACAACTTGCCCAATAATCTAACGGAGATAGACCCCACATCGAAGTTCTGTGTGGAAGCCACTGTCCCCGCAATATCCCCATGCACCCGCGCAATGCAATAATCCACGAGCTTACATTCCAACGTTCAAAGTCCACTCTATTTGTCCTCCACGGGAATTTCTAGATTTTCTCAACTCATCCCCCATTTCAAGACGAGAGTCTGTGTAATATCGGCAGTTCACCAACACTGATTCAAGGGAGCCCGATGCTGCTGACGAGGCACCATACGTCGTAAGCGGTCAAGACGTTTTGGTGTCTTCATTTATTAAGGAGCATAAACCATGGCTTAAAGCTGTCGTGACTGCAGGAATCCATACTTTTTGGTTATTTCGGTAAAAGTTACGTAGGTATGGCCCGCTGGTTCTTCAGTTCCATTGCTGGATTATTTTTTTCTGTCTGAGAATGACCGATTGTGTTGCAATCGAAACGTCGTGATATATAATTTTTATTTTTTTATTTTTATACCTACGTTCCTTTTCGAAAGAACCAAAGAGTATCTTTTGGTAAAGTCACGCAGAACAAAATTATAAAACAAAAAACTATGACGTTTCGATCGCAACATAAGCAATCGTCATCAGGAGGAAAAAGGAGGGGGAAAGCTGCTGAGGCAGACTTTTTATAGGTTTGAAATGGGTGTAGCCCAAGGGTCACAAACAAAGTGGGCGGGGCTAGTGATGTTAAATGAGAAATTTGCATGTTAATGTAAGATGGGAGGGCGACTTCCACGCCGAGGGCACAGAGGTGGCTATTGTAATGTGAGAGATTAGCATGTTAATGTAAGATTGCAAAGCCGCCGCGATGTCGAGGACGTGAGCGATGGTGGCTGTGTTAGTGTGAGACATTTAACCTATTAATGTAAAATCAGAAAGTCGAAAATAACAACTAACATCGGAAGGTAGGATGGAAACATCACAGCCAGTTATGACTTGAACTGGTTAATAACGTCCTTCAAATGATTGCTCAGTTTGTACCCATATTCTCGGTTGAAATTGTGTCTGTGTCTATATATCTGGATGGCTTCATGAACGAATCTTTGGTGATAGCCGGTGGGTTTGCAAAGTACTTTCGTTTTGGATAAATCAATTTCGTGTGAGCTCATCGCATTTAAACAGTGATCAGCCACAGCCGAGGTATTGGTCCTACCATGTTTCAGATCTGCCTTATGTTCCCGAACACGGTCCAAGACATGTCGCTTAGTTTCCCCAATGTAACTACTGCCACAGACACAGCTTAGTTTGTAGACGCCGGGGTATTGCATGTCAGAGATCACATCCTTCGCAGATTATGAATGATTTTGGAAATATTTTTGGTGACCCCTGCTATGTATGGCAAGGTGACGGTATTGATTGGATCCTCAGATGGTTCTTTCTCAGCGGTTGGGGTGATAGCTTTAAGCATTGTGTAGTCTGAATATCCATTCATCTTGAGAGCTTGGTGTACGTGTTCCAGTTCACTGGCTAGGAGATGATGGTCGGAAATACATCGAGCTCTATGGTGTAGAGTTTTGATGAGGGAATTCTTCTGGGATGGATGGTGGTGGGAGTCAGGTTTTAGGTAGGCATCCATATGGGTGGCTTTCCTGTAGACAGTCTCCCATTGAGCCATCTGGTCTCTTTTCGATTAAAACATCCAAGAATGGTAACTTGCCATCCTTTTCCACCTCCATGGTGAATTTGATGGCTGGGTGTATGGAATTGGTTGAGGAACTGGTTCAGAGCTGGTCGGTCACATGGCCAGATGACGAACATGTCATCTGCGTACCTCTTCCACAAGGACGGACATACAGTGCATGCCTGTATGGCATCTGTCACAAATTTTTCCGTGAAAACATCAGCTACAACAAAGTTCGAGGTTGACACGATTGTTATCATTCAGAGTAACAGTCCAATTTCCGACAGCCTAAAATCGGTTCTAGCCAAAGGGTTGAATTTTGCAGTCACCCCTAAACACATCCCAGTTGATGATATAATTGCCCAGGTCTAAGGAGACCTTAAGGGTTTGGGACATATTACTGCAGACGTGGCAAGATCGGAAATCGCTGCAATCCTTAAAAACGCTAAGTCACCTACTAGCAACATCGGTAAGGATGAGCACTTTGAGCTTTCTCAATTCAAAAAGATAGAGCACATCGTCATTCTCTCAGCTGACAAGGGCAATCCCACAGACATCATGGACAAAACCACATACAAGAACAAAATTCAGGACCTACTTAATGATGGTAGCTATACAAAAATCAATAGAGATCCCACCAACTGCCTCGTTAAAAAAAAATATCATCACTGATTCGACATCTTTAATCGAACCAACCAAGCGGTTTTCCTTAAAACCCTCTGCTGCTAGATCACCCAGATTGTGAACGATTCGTTCATGAAGCCATCCAGGTAAAGTGGTACCTCGGTATACGTCGTTAATTCGTTCCAGAAGGTAATTTAGACACTAATTACTAAAATGCATACAGAAGCAACGTGACCGCGTTGCTGCCAGCTGCGCTGGTCACGTGGCATGCCTCAACCACGCACGCGCGCGCGCGCCTCGACCCGGGGCTTCACCCTCCATGGGGGCAGCCCCCCACGCCCCCCGCCCCTCTCCCCAACGCCGCCCCCGCCCCTCTCCCCCCGCTCCTCTCCCCCACGCCCCTGCTCCTATCTGCCACGCCCCCTGCCCATCTCCCCCATGCCCCCCGCTCCTCTCCCCCACGTCCCCCGCCTCTCTCCCCTCTCCCCCACGCCATCCCGCCCCTCTCGCTTTGTTTCAGTCGTGAACGGGGCATACGCGGGTACTGTACGCGGTGACTCATCCCGACCCATACAAGTTCTAGCAAGCGCGTCGTATCCCAAGCAAGACGTCGTATCCCAAGACATTTTTTCTCGTAAAAACACGATATATACCAATTTCGACGTATTCCAAAGCGGTCGTATACCGAGGTATCACTGTATATAGACACAGACACAATTTCAACCGAGAAAATGGGTACAGACTGACTAATCATTGGAAGGACGTTATTAACCAGGTCATGTCATAACTGGCCGTGATGTTTCCATCCTACCTTCCGATGTTAGTTGTTATTTTCGACTCTCTGATTTTACTTTAACAGGTTAAATGTCTCACACTAACACAGACACCATCGCTCGCGTCCTCGTCGTGGCGGCGGCTCTGCGATCTTACATTGACATGCTAATCTCTCACATTACAATAGCCACCTCTGCACCCTTGGCGTGGAAGTCGCCCTCCGATCTTACAATAACATGCAAATTTCTCACTTTAACATCACTAGCCCCGCCCACTTCTTTATGACCCTTGGGCTACATCAGCAGGAAACGACCACAGTCAGCATGCAATGCTGTAGTAATAGCAGGATACCACCAAAGTCAGCATGCAATGCTGTAGTCATAGCAGGATACCACCACAGTTAGCATCGCAATGCTGTAGTCATATCAGGATACCACCACAGTCAGGATGCAATGCTGTAATCATAGCAGGATACCACCACAGTCAGTATGCAATGCTGTAGTCATAGCAGGATATCACCATAGTCAGCATGCACTGCTATAGTCATAGCAGGATACAACCACAGTCAGAATGCAATGCTGAAGTCATAGCAGGATACCACTGCAGTCAGTATGCAATGCTGTAGTCATAGCAGGATACCACCACAGTCAGCATGCAATGCTGTAGTCATAGAAGGATACCACCACAGTCAGCATGCAATGCTGTAGTCATAGCAGGATACCACCACAGTCAACATGCAATGCTCTAGTCATAGCAGGATACAACCACAGTCAGCATGCAATGCTTTAGTCATAGCAGGATACCACCGCAGTCAGTATGCAATGCTGAAGTCATAGCAGGATACCACTGCAGTCAGTATGCAATGCTGTAGTCATAGCAGGATACCACCACAGTCAGCATGCAATGCTGTAGTCATAGCAGGATACCACCACAGTCAGTATGCAATGCTGTAGTCATAGCAGGATACCACCACAGTCAGCATGCAATGCTGTAGTCATAGCAGGATACAACCACAGTCAGCATGCAATGCTGTAGTCATAGCAGGATACCACCGCAGTCAGTATGCAATGCTGATGTCATAGCAGGATACCACTGCAGTCAGTATGCAATGCTGTAGTCATAGCAGGATACCACCACAGTCAGCATGCAATGCTGTAATCATAGCAGGATACCACCACAGTCAGCATGAAATGCTGTAGTCATAGCAAGATACCACCACAGTGAGCATGCACTGCTATAGTCATAGCAGGATACAACCACAGTCAGCATGCAATGCTCTAGTTATAGCAGGATACCACCGCAGTCAGTATGCAATGCTGTAGTCATAGCAGGATACCACCGCAGTCAGTATGCAATGCTGTAGTCATAGCAGGATACCACCGCAGTCAGTATGCAATGCTCTAGTCATAGCAGGATACCACCGCAGTCAGTATGCAATGCTGTAGTCATTGCAGGATACCACCGCAGTCAGTATGCAATGCTCTAGTCATAGCAGGATACCACCACCATCAGTATACAATGCTCAAGTCATAGCAGGATACCACCGCAGTCAGTATGCAATGCTGTAGTCATAGCAGGATACCACCGCAGTCAGTATGCAATGCTCTAGTCATAGCAGGATACCACCGCAGTCAGTATGCAATGCTGTAGTCATAGCAGGATACCACCGCAGTCAGTATGCAATGCTCTAGTCATAGCAGGATACCACCACCATCAGTATGCAATGCTGTAGTCATAGCAGGATACCACTGCAGTCAGTATGCAATGCTGTAGTCATAGCAGGATACCACCACAGTGAGCATGCACTGCTATAGTCATAGCAGGATACCACCACAGTCAGCATGCAATGCTGTAGTCATAGCAGGATACCACCACAGTCAGCATGTAATGCTGTAGTCATAGCAGGATACCACCACAGTCAGCATACAATGCTGTAGTCATAGCAGGATACCACCACAGTCAGCATGCAATGCTTGAGTCATAGCAGGAAACGACCACAGTCAGCATGCAATGCTGTAGTAATAGCAGGATACCACCACAGTCAGCATGCAATGCTGTAGTCATAGCAGGATACCACCACAGTTAGCATCGCAATGCTGTAGTCATAGCAGGATACCACTACAGTCAGGATGCAATGCTGTAATCATAGCAGGATACCACCACAGTCAGTATGCAATGCTGAAGTCATAGCAGGATACCACTGCAGTCAGTATGCAATGCTGTAGTCATAGCAGGATACCACCGCAGTCAGTATGCAATGCTGTAGTCATTGCAGGATACCACCGCAGTCAGTATGCAATGCTCTAGTCATAGCAGGATACCACCACCATCAGTATGCAATGCTGAAGTCATAGCAGGATACCACCGCAGTCAGTATGCAATGCAGTAGTCATAGCAGGATACCACCGCAGTCAGTATGCAATGCTCTAGTCATAGCAGGATACCAACACCATCAGTATGCAATGCTGTAGTCATAGCAGGATACCACTGCAGTCAGTATGCAATGCTGTAGTCATAGCAGGATACCACCACAGTGAGCATGCACTGCTATAGTCATAGCAGGATACCACCACAGTCAGCATGCAATGCTGTAGTCATAGCAGGATACCACCACAGTCAGCATGTAATGCTGTAGTCATAGCAGGATACCACCACAGTCAGCATACAATGCTGTAGTCATAGCAGGATACCACCACAGTCAGCATGCAATGCTTGAGTCATAGCAGGAAACGACCACAGTCAGCATGCAATGCTGTAGTAATAGCAGGATACCACCACAGTCAGCATGCAATGCTGTAGTCATAGCAGGATACCACCACAGTTAGCATCGCAATGCTGTAGTCATAGCAGGATACCACCACAGTCAGGATGCAATGCTGTAATCATAGCAGGATACCACCACAGTCAGTATGCAATGCTGTAGTCATAGCAGGATACCACCACAGTCAGCATGCAATGCTGTAGTCATAGCAGGATACAACCACAGTCAGCATGCAATGCTGTAGTCATAGCAGGATACCACCGCAGTCAGTATGCAATGCTGATGTCATAGCAGGATACCACTGCAGTCAGTATGCAATGCTGTAGTCATAGCAGGATACCACCACAGTCAGCATGCAATGCTGTAGTCATAGCAGGATACCACCACAGTTATCATGCAATGCTGTAGTCATAGCAAGATACCACCACAGTGAGCATGCACTGCTATAGTCATAGCAGGATACAACCACAGTCAGCATGCAATGCTCTAGTCATAGCAGGATACCACCGCAGTCAGTATGCAATGCTGTAGTCATAGCAGGATACCACCGCAGTCAGTATGCAATGCTGAAGTCATAGCAGGATACCACCGCAGTCAGTATGCAATGCTGTAGTCATAGCAGGATACCACCACAGTCAGCATACAATGCTATAGTCATAGCAGGATACCACCACTCAACATGCAATGCTGTAGTCATAGCAGGATACCACCACAGTCAGCATGCAATGCTGTAGTCATAGCAGGATACCACCACAGTTAGTATGCAATGCTGTAGTCATAGCAGGATACCACCTGTCAGCATGCAATGCTGTAGTGATAGCAGGTATTACCACAGTCAGTATGCACTGCTCTAGGGAAAGCAGGTCCCACCAAAAGTAGGTATGCACCATATTATTGGTTCTTTCAGTAAAGTCATGTATAAGGGAAATAATAAAATAATAAACATCAAACATAATATAATAAAATTCTCACGTTTAGGCCACAACGCAAGCAGCCGTCCTCAGGTGAAGAAACAGAGCTGTCGGAAAGACAGCGTCCTAACGAACACTGCTAAGCTTGGCAGCGTATTTTAAATTGGGTGGGAGGAGGAGAGCGTCTTGATGAAGAAGTTTACATAACAGAGGAATTTAGCATGTTTATGACAAATGCAGATATGGGATTATTCACTCCTTGTGGAATGTGTAGGCAGGTGGGGGGTCTCAAAGTCATATTATGTTAGTGTATCATGTAGGATTGGCAATAATAAAGGGAGATACAATTTTAATAAGAAAGAACTGCAACAGCCCAAACCACCGCGTATCAAGCTAGTGCATTATGTGGAAAATAAAAAAGGGAGTTTCTAAAGAACTATACATACCTACATTGCAGGGGTCACTAAAAAGATCTCCAAAATCCTGAATAAACACAAGATCCAGGTCCGATTCAACACAGTACACAAAATCCGTGATTTAGTTCCATCTGTAAAAGATGCTCTTCCAGACATACAGTACCCGGGCGTTTACAAACTAAAGTGCCTCTGTGGTAGTAGCTACATTGGAGAAACCAAAAGACATATCTCGGACCGCATCCGCGAACATAAAGCAGACTTGAAACACGGTAAGACGAACTCCTCTGCCATGGCAGATCACTGTTACAATTCAGTGGGCTCACATGACATTGACTTCTCCAAGACGGAGGTTCTTTGCAAACCAACTGGCTACCATGAGAGATTCGTTCATGAGGCCATTCACATATACAAGCACAAAGACAATTTCAACCGAGAAGATGGATTCAGGCTTAGTAACCACTGGAAAGATGTGTTAAATCATTTCTGTTCTTAATTAATTGTAATTTTACGATGACCTTCAGACCGCAGCTCTTTCGCCAGCATTGCCTCTTAATACCTCTCACACCACGGTTAATGGTATGGTTTACAACATGGAGTATACTAGGGCTTCGCAGCTGTCTCTCTCCCCCTCCTCTGTTCTGACCATGGACGAACTCGTCCGTCTGAACGGGGCCCGTAGCTATCCGTGGTACGGAAATTTGAGGGTAAGAATCCACCCATTTTTTCGCCATATAGCATTGTGATATATAACGACTTATGGTTGGTAGCTTAGCTGATTGGAGAATATAGAGTTTATTGATAACATGAAGGTAATTTATATTTTAGTTTTTATTGGTTCACTATATAGTACTGTGAATAGCTCAATGCTAAATTCGCCTAGTTATTTCAATGCTAAATTATCCTGTTTTGATTTGTACTAAGTGCCTCGGTGAATGTGTATACTCTGACTTCAACGTAACTATTTCTGTAGCAGCTACAAGCGAATGCCTTAATTTAGCTATTTCAATGCTAAATTCTATGCTAATTCCTTTTAACAATGGGTGCCTCTGCGGAGGTGTATGCTTTAACTTTTAACATAGCTATTTCTGTGACCAGTCACAAGCTAATCATTCAGCCTTTTCAATGCTAAATTTTATGCTAATTCCTTCGTCAAGGCTCTTTGTTCCTCTCACACAGCTTAAAAGCCGTGATCTGAACGTGGCTCTCTCACTCCAGCGCTGTCCTACCAGACAATCTCGCTCCCTTCACCTGATGAAGGCCGCTTGTGTTGTGGCCGAAACGTCGTGAGAATATTATTGTGTTATTTTATTTTATCAATTTATTATTTTATTCTCATTCTACGTGACTTTACCGAAAGAACCAAAGAAGATGAATCATTGCAGTCACGAAAGCTTTAAATCGAAATTTAACCGCCTCTACGGGGAGGGATTCCACACATCCTTAAGATCATTCAACAGACTTCGGGATAAGAAGGCTCAACTAATCGAGTCTCTCACCTTTCTGAAGAGATGCCGCGACTCTAAGGTAATACCAACCGCATTTACACTAACCTCTGCTGTTGCAACTTCTCTCAATGCAAAACGAATTCTAGCTAGAACTAGCTTCGCTCTTATCTCGGAAAAAATCAGACTTACACGCACCGAACTCGATCAGTTAGACAAGACACTCTACAAATCACACTTAAAATTGACAGCAACAATGTCTACATCGGATTGGGAACATGTAGACAATATGACTACCTCTTCGGCTGCCACTATGTCGAACAAATGTAGGGACAATTTGATTTCCAAATTCAATCACCTCTCCAGCAAAAAATCGGATCCACACACCGAAAAGATAGACGTCAACAAAGTCGTAATTAATCGCAGTAACAGTTCCATTTCTGATGGTCTGAAATCCGTTTTAGCTAAAGGTCTAAACTTTGCTGTCACACCGAGACACTTACCGGTTAATGATATAATTGCCCATGTCGACGTTGCACTCAAGGGCTTGAGTCACATCTCTGCAGACGTAGCAAGATCTGAAATCGCTGCAACCCTCAAAAACGCTAAGTTGCCACCTAGCAACATCAGCAAAGACGAACGTTTTGAATTATCTCAATTAAAAAAGAGGGATGATATTGTCGTTCTCTCAGCCGACAAAGGCAATGCCACTGTCATCATGGACAAAACAGAATATAACAACAAAATTCAAGAACTACTCAACGATGGCAGCTATACAAAAATAAAAAGAGATCCCACCAACAGCCTGGTCACCAAAACGAACAAAATTATCTCTGATTCAACAGCATTAATTGATGAGAACAAACAGTTCTTGTTGAAACCCTCTGCTGCCAGACCACCAAGATTATATGGCCTTCCAAAGATACACAAAGAAGATACACCCCTTCGTCCCATTGTCTCTACTATCAGCTCCCCCACCTACAAACTGGCACGTTTTCTGGCTGATATACTGCGACCTTTCACTGGAAAAACCACCTCTGCGGTACTAAATTCTACTCACATGGTATCGACAATCAAAGACATTTCCCTGTCCCCAAACGACCTGCTTGTCAGTTTTGATGTGGTGTCCTTGTTCACCAAAGTCCCGGTACCTGACACCATCGCTATCATTGAAGACCTGGTTCATCAAGGACTGCATACTGATGTACCCCCCCTGGTGAGACATTGCTTAACCAACACATACTTCACCTGGAATGGAACTTTCTACAAACAAACTGAGGGCACCCCAATGGGCTCCCCCCTATCTCCGGTTGTAGCCAACGTATTCATGGAAAAATTTGAAACTGACGCCATCCAGACTGCCACTCTACGCCCGACCTTATGGAAGAGGTACGTTGATGACACCTTTGTCATCTGGCCACATGGCCAGCCTGCTCTAGACCAATTCCGCGACCACATCAATTCAATACACCCAGCCATCAGATTTACCATGGAGGTTGAAAAAGATGGCAAACTACCCTTTCTGGATGTCTTAATTAAAAGGAGACATGATGGTTCAATGAGCCACTCTGTCTACAGGAAAGCTACCCATACAGATGCTTACTTGAAACCGGATTCCCACCACCATCCATCCCAGAAGAACTGCCTCATCAAGACTCTATACCATAGAGCCCAATGCATTTCCGACCAGGAACACATTACCAGTGAACTCAAGCACGTACACCAGGCTCTCAGGGCTAATGGCTACTCCGACTACACAATCCGCAAAGCCATCACTCCAGTCATGAAGAAGGATCCTCTTGTGGAGCCACTCAAAACCATCACCTTACCCTACATTGCAGGGGTCACTAAAAAGATCTCCAAAATCCTGAATAAACACAAGATCCAGGTCCGATTCAACACAGTACACAAAATCCGTGATTTAGTTCCATCTGTAAAAGATGCTCTTCCAGACATACAGTACCCGGGCGTTTACAAACTAAAGTGCCTCTGTGGTAGTAGCTACATTGGAGAAACCAAAAGACATATCTCGGACCGCATCCGCGAACATAAAGCAGACTTGAAACACGGTAAGACGAACTCCTCTGCCGTGGCAGATCACTGTTACAATTCAGTGGGCTCACATGACATTGACTTCTCCAAGACGGAGGTTCTTTGCAAACCAACTGGCTACCATGAGAGATTCGTTCATGAGGCCATTCACATATACAAGCACAAAGACAATTTCAACCGAGAAGATGGATTCAGGCTTAGTAACCACTGGAAAGATGTGTTAAATCATTTCTGTTCTTAATTAATTGTAATTTTACGATGACCTTCAGACCGCAGCTCTTTCGCCAGCATTGCCTCTTAATACCTCTCACACCACGGTTAATGGTATGGTTTACAACATGGAGTATACTAGGGCTTCGCAGCTGTCTCTCTCCCCCTCCTCTGTTCTGACCATGGACGAACTCGTCCGTCTGAACGGGGCCCGTAGCTATCCGTGGTACGGAAATTTGAGGGTAAGAATCCACCCATTTTTTCGCCATATAGCATTGTGATATATAACGACTTATGGTTGGTAGCTTAGCTGATTGGAGAATATAGAGTTTATTGATAACATGAAGGTAATTTATATTTTAGTTTTTATTGGTTCACTATATAGTACTGTGAATAGCTCAATGCTAAATTCGCCTAGTTATTTCAATGCTAAATTCTCCTGTTTTGATTTGTACTAAGTGCCTCGGTGAATGTGTATACTCTGACTTCAACGTAACTATTTCTGTAGCAGCTACAAGCGAATGCCTTAATTTAGCTATTTCAATGCTAAATTCTATGCTAATTCCTTTTAACAATGGGTGCCTCTGCGGAGGTGTATGCTTTAACTTTTAACATAGCTATTTCTGTGACCAGTCACAAGCTAATCATTCAGCCTTTTCAATGCTAAATTTTATGCTAATTCCTTGGTCAAGGCTCTTTGTTCCTCTCACACAGCTTAAAAGCCGTGATCTGAACGTGGCTCTCTCACTCCAGCGCTGTCCTACCAGACAGTCTCGCTCCCTTCACCTGATGAAGGCCGCTTGTGTTGTGGCCGAAACGTCGTGAGAATATTATTGTGTTATTTTATTTTATCAATTTATTATTTTATTCTCATTCTACGTGACTTTACCGAAAGAACCAAAGAAGATGAATCATTGCAGTCACGAAAGCTTTAAATCGAAATTTAACCGCCTCTACGGGGAGGGATTCCACACATCCTTAAGATCATTCAACAGACTTCGGGATAAGAAGGCTCAACTAATCGAGTCTCTCACCTTTCTGAAGAGATGCCGCGACTCTAAGGTAATACCAACCGCATTTACACTAACCTCTGCTGTTGCAACTTCTCTCAATGCAAAACGAATTCTAGCTAGAACTAGCTTCGCTCTTATCTCGGAAAAAATCAGACTTACACGCACCGAACTCGATCAGTTAGACAAGACACTCTACAAATCACACTTAAAATTGACAGCAACAATGTCTACATCGGATTGGGAACATGTAGACAATATGACTACCTCTTCGGCTGCCACTATGTCGAACAAATGTAGGGACAATTTGATTTCCAAATTCAATCACCTCTCCAGCAAAAAATCGGATCCACACACCGAAAAGATAGACGTCAACAAAGTCGTAATTAATCGCAGTAACAGTTCCATTTCTGATGGTCTGAAATCCGTTTTAGCTAAAGGTCTAAACTTTGCTGTCACACCGAGACACTTACCGGTTAATGATATAATTGCCCATGTCGACGTTGCACTCAAGGGCTTGAGTCACATCTCTGCAGACGTAGCAAGATCTGAAATCGCTGCAACCCTCAAAAACGCTAAGTTGCCACCTAGCAACATCAGCAAAGACGAACGTTTTGAATTATCTCAATTAAAAAAGAGGGATGATATTGTCGTTCTCTCAGCCGACAAAGGCAATGCCACTGTCATCATGGACAAAACAGAATATAACAACAAAATTCAAGAACTACTCAACGATGGCAGCTATACAAAAATAAAAAGAGATCCCACCAACAGCCTGGTCACCAAAACGAACAAAATTATCTCTGATTCAACAGCATTAATTGATGAGAACAAACAGTTCTTGTTGAAACCCTCTGCTGCCAGACCACCAAGATTATATGGCCTTCCAAAGATACACAAAGAAGATACACCCCTTCGTCCCATCGTCTCTACTATCAGCTCCCCCACCTACAAACTGGCACGTTTTCTGGCTGATATACTGCGACCTTTCACTGGAAAAACCACCTCTGCGGTACTAAATTCTACTCACCTGGTATCGACAATCAAAGACATTTCCCTGTCCCCAAACGACCTGCTTGTCAGTTTTGATGTGGTGTCCTTGTTCACCAAAGTCCCGGTACCTGACACCATCGCTATCATTGAAGACCTGGTTCATCAAGGACTGCATACTGATGTACCCCCCCTGGTGAGACATTGCTTAACCAACACATACTTCACCTGGAATGGAACTTTCTACAAACAAACTGAGGGCACCCCAATGGGCTCCCCCCTATCTCCGGTTGTAGCCAACGTATTCATGGAAAAATTTGAAACTGACGCCATCCAGACTGCCACTCTACGCCCGACCTTATGGAAGAGGTACGTTGATGACACCTTTGTCATCTGGCCACATGGCCAGCCTGCTCTAGACCAATTCCGCGACCACATCAATTCAATACACCCAGCCATCAGATTTACCATGGAGGTTGAAAAAGATGGCAAACTACCCTTTCTGGATGTCTTAATTAAAAGGAGACATGATGGTTCAATGAGCCACTCTGTCTACAGGAAAGCTACCCATACAGATGCTTACTTGAAACCGGATTCCCACCACCATCCATCCCAGAAGAACTGCCTCATCAAGACTCTATACCATAGAGCCCAATGCATTTCCGACCAGGAACACATTACCAGTGAACTCAAGCACGTACACCAGGCTCTCAGGGCTAATGGCTACTCCGACTACACAATCCGCAAAGCCATCACTCCAGTCATGAAGAAGGATCCTCTTGTGGAGCCACTCAAAACCATCACCTTACCCTACATTGCAGGGGTCACTAAAAAGATCTCCAAAATCCTGAATAAACACAAGATCCAGGTCCGATTCAACACAGTACACAAAATCCGTGATTTAGTTCCATCTGTAAAAGATGCTCTTCCAGACATACAGTACCCGGGCGTTTACAAACTAAAGTGCCTCTGTGGTAGTAGCTACATTGGAGAAACCAAAAGACATATCTCGGACCGCATCCGCGAACATAAAGCAGACTTGAAACACGGTAAGACGAACTCCTCTGCCGTGGCAGATCACTGTTACAATTCAGTGGGCTCACATGACATTGACTTCTCCAAGACGGAGGTTCTTTGCAAACCAACTGGCTACCATGAGAGATTCGTTCATGAGGCCATTCACATATACAAGCACAAAGACAATTTCAACCGAGAAGATGGATTCAGGCTTAGTAACCACTGGAAAGATGTGTTAAATCATTTCTGTTCTTAATTAATTGTAATTTTACGATGACCTTCAGACCGCAGCTCTTTCGCCAGCATTGCCTCTTAATACCTCTCACACCACGGTTAATGGTATGGTTTACAACATGGAGTATACTAGGGCTTCGCAGCTGTCTCTCTCCCCCTCCTCTGTTCTGACCATGGACGAACTCGTCCGTCTGAACGGGGCCCGTAGCTATCCGTGGTACGGAAATTTGAGGGTAAGAATCCACCCATTTTTTCGCCATATAGCATTGTGATATATAACGACTTATGGTTGGTAGCTTAGCTGATTGGAGAATATAGAGTTTATTGATAACATGAAGGTAATTTATATTTTAGTTTTTATTGGTTCACTATATAGTACTGTGAATAGCTCAATGCTAAATTCGCCTAGTTATTTCAATGCTAAATTCTCCTGTTTTGATTTGTACTAAGTGCCTCGGTGAATGTGTATACTCTGACTTCAACGTAACTATTTCTGTAGCAGCTACAAGCGAATGCCTTAATTTAGCTATTTCAATGCTAAATTCTATGCTAATTCCTTTTAACAATGGGTGCCTCTGCGGAGGTGTATGCTTTAACTTTTAACATAGCTATTTCTGTGACCAGTCACAAGCTAATCATTCAGCCTTTTCAATGCTAAATTTTATGCTAATTCCTTCGTCAAGGCTCTTTGTTCCTCTCACACAGCTTAAAAGCCGTGATCTGAACGTGGCTCTCTCACTCCAGCGCTGTCCTACCAGACAGTCTCGCTCCCTTCACCTGATGAAGGCCGCTTGTGTTGTGGCCGAAACGTCGTGATAATATTATTGTGTTATTTTATTTTATCAATTTATTATTTTATTCTCATTCTACGTGACTTTACCGAAAGAACCAAAGAAGAAGAACTATACATACCCTACTACCATGCAATAAACCGATGTGAAAAAAATAAATATAAACTACATCAATATAATCAATGTACTCAATATACTCTCCAATAATCTGAGCTGTTAACATTAAGTAACTGGGTATACACTACACTATATAATGACTACCGTGTAGTAAACTGATAAAAAACTAAAATATAAACTACATCAATATAATCAATATACTCAATATACTCTCCAATAAGCTGAGGTTACATATCAGCAGAGGAATTTAGTATATTGACGCTAAGCAACTGCAACTACCCTACTACTAACAAAAAGTCATTATACATTACAATTTTACGTCACAAAAAATATATGCCTCCAACTAAACTTTTTTCTACATCACACGACTATACCCATCATATTTAGTCAGTATAGTCGTGTGATGTAGAAAATGGCATGTCATGTTCAAGTGATGAGCTCAATTCATGTCACTTTCAAGTGATGAGTACACTGCATGTCCCGTCCAAGTGATGAGCTCACTGCATATCACATTCAAGTGGCGAGCTCACTGCATGTCTTATTCACGTAACGAGCACACTGCATATCATTAAAGTGGCGAGCTCACTGCATGTCACATTCAAGTGGCGAGCTCACTGCATGTCACATTCAAGTGATGAGCGCACTGCATGTCACTTTCAAGCGGTGAGCTCATTGCATGTCACTTTCAAGTGATGAGCTCACTGCATGTCACATTCAAGTGTTGAGCTCACTGCATGTCACATTCAAGTGATGAGCTCACTGCATGTCCCATTCATTCATGTGATGAGCTCCCTGCATGTCACATTCAAGTGATGAGCGCACTGCATGACGTTCAAGTGGTCAGTGCACTACATGTCACATTCAAGTGTTGAGCTCACTGCAAGTCACATTCAAGTGGTGAGCTCACTGCATGTCACATTCAAGTGGCGAACTCACTGCATGTCACATTCAAATGATGAGCGCACTGCATGTCACATTCAAGTGGTCAGTGCACTACATGTTACATTCAAGTGTTGAGCTCATTGCGTGTCACATTCAAGTGATGAGCTCACTGCATGTCCCATTCATTCATGTGATGAGCTCCCTGCATGTCACATTCAAGTGATGAGCTCACTGCATGTCACACTCAAGTGATGAGCGCACTGCATCTCACATTCAAGTGATAAGCTCACTGCTCGTCACATTCAAGTGATGAGCTCCTCCTCCTGCACGTAGCGTGGCAACCCATGGCACCTGTTGAGTCTGGGTTCCTGCGAGGAGGTGGGAGGTGGAGGAGGTTGAGGTGGAACTGGTGGTGGAGGAGGTGGACCCCTGACAAGGCCATTTTACCCCACCCTACCTGGCCATTATAACCCCACTCTCACTGGCCATTATAACCCCACCCTACCCGGCCATTATGAACCCACCCTACCAGCCTATTATAAACCCCAGTGACACGACAAATATGGACCCAGAACCCACACATCACTGACAACTATCACGATTGGTAATACCCCTAGACAACAAAGCCGAGTCTAATTAGCGTAATTGCATAAATTGACATAATTACCTAATTTTGTAAAATTACACCTTTTGCATTTTTCATTTCATTTTTATTATTTTTCAAGACAATATATACAACAATCCTGACCCTGATGCCTGTTGTATATTTGGAGTTCGCATGTTTCTCTCACTCTCCCCTTCGTTGTGAATTTTTGCCCGGCTCCTGTTTGTCACTCCACATTTATAGTTGCTGATATAAATTGACACGTAAAATGCCACTTAATTGGGCAATCATATGTGGCCAGGTTACGTCTGAAAAAGAGATATATCTTATGGGCCTTACCTGGTAAAATAAACAAATAAGCAGGTGGCTAGGTGAGTGATTGAATGAGAGAGTGGCTGAGTGATTGAGTGGTTGAGGGAGTGAGTGGCTGAGTTAGTGAGTGGCTGAGTGAGAGGCTGAATGAGTGAGTGGTTGAGTGAGTGGGTAGCAGAGTGACTAAGCAGCTGAGTGAGTGGCTGGGTGAGTGAGTTGTTGATTGAAAGCTTGAGTACGTGAGTGGTTGAGTGAGTGGCTGAGTGGGTGGCTGAGTGAGTGAGACACGGGAAGCAAGAGGGAGACAGGGGGAGATAGAAGAGTGAGACACGGGGAGAGAAAGGAGACACGGGGAGAGAGAGGAGGGAGACAGGAGGAGGTTGGAGAGGGAAAAGCGGGGAGAGAGAAGAGACACGGAGAAAGATAGGAGGGAAACGCGGGGAGGGAGAGGAGAGAGACACGGCGACATAGAGGAAGGAGACACGGGGAGAGAGAGGAGGGAGACCCTGGGAAAAAAAGAAAGGAGGAGACACGCGGAGGAGGTGAGAGGTAGGAGGAGAGTGCGTGGAGGTGAGAGGGGAGAGATAGGAGGAGAGTGCGTAGAGGAGGCGAGGGCTCCTATAATGATGACTTCAAGGCATGCTGGGAGACAAGTTCATGTGACCCACATAGCACAGGGAGCCATCGCTGTTGGAACCGCATGGGCAGGGAACGTGGCCTCCAACCCACCACCTGCACCAGCCTCACCACCACAAACCAACAACCACAACTAGAACTACAAATTCAACCACAAATGTAACCACAAATGTAACCACAGCCACAACCATACCCAACAACCATAACCACTATAACCACAACTATAACCAAAACCAACTACAATTATAACCACACCCACAACAATAACCACAATTATAGCCATATCTATAACCACAACTCTAAGCACTAAAACCAGACACAACTAAAACCACAACCATGATATAACCACTACAACTATAACCGCATTTCCGGTTATCACAGGTGGCAACATATGGTGCGAAAGAAGTTCAACACACATACAACAACAAAAGACAAAGATTTATTCTATAGCCTATAACAGACTGTTGGGGCAAGTTCTGTTAGCGAGTACCTATGGAGACCCGCAGTGTGGAACACAAGCAGGTGGGTGGCCAGCACTACACCCGACCGTCTTTGTCTCCCGAGTGGCGATGTTTATTACACACCACAACAGGTACTCATTTCAGGCAGAGTCGACGTAGGGGAAGCCCTGGACTGGTTCAAATGATCGTCACTGGTGTTGGCCGTGAGCGGGAATCGAACTTTCTCGGGTCCGTGGCGTGGCGTTCAACCGCTACTCTACTGCTCCCTACACATACAACAACCATGAAAGACAACATAACCACCTTCACCACAACTATAACCACAAAAACATAACATAACCATCACAACTTGTACCACAATCACAATTATAACCACAACCCCAAGTATAACAACAACAATAACATAACCACAACTGTAACTATAACCATGAAAACCCCAACCTCCACGTACACAACTATAGCCACAAAAAATATACCCCCCACAACCGCAATTATTACCACAACCAAAAGCACCATAACAACCAACATAACCACCTACACCACAACTAAAACCTGAACCACCACTACAACCAGCGATACAACCACAACTATAACCACTGCCACCACATTCAAAACCACCACAACCAACATCACCTCAACCACCACAACCATAACAAGCAACATAACCACAACAACCACATTGATGCTGATACTCTAACACCACCTACACAACCACTTTATCAAGGCTCTATGTATCCGTGTGTCCATGTGTCTCCGTGTCTCCACATGTCCCTGTGGGTGGGTGAATAGATGGGTTAGTGGGTGAGTTGGTGAGTGGGCAAGTGAGTGGGTGGGTGTGTGGGCGATGGAATCGAACCTGCACCTCTGCAGTGCAAGTCCAGTGAGCTAACGACCCGCATGTGGTGGGGTAAAGTGTGGGTACGCCCACCTTGCTCCAAAACGTGGAGATCAGCGTGGAAGAGTAGACCAAATACCCTAATTAGCGGCGTCTAGTGGAGGCCTCCTCCGCCAGCACGCGATTCGCCTCCTTCACAATAAACCCTTCCTTGCAAAGATAAAAAAGTATATTTGACTGATCCCATCAGCCTCTCATCAGCAGCAATGGCTCAACTCGAGCGCCACTCTGGACCGCTTTCCACCTTCAGTGCCTCAGCAGCAGAGCCGGGCTCTGCTTGAACCGATGCCGTGAGCCCAGCAGCTGTTTAGAAGCCTACGGCTGTGGGCCGCCTTTGTCTCTCCTCCACCACTGCTGAGGTGTCCACATCATGCGAGGTTCTCACCTTCAGGCTGAGTCGACCCAGAGGAGGCCCAGGCAGCGAACCGCTTCAGAAGTTGGCGCCACGTTCACCGGCGGAAGCGGAAGTAGAGAGAGCAGCAGAAGCATCGCGTGTGGGGAGCAGCTGAGGTGTGGATCAGAACTGTGTATTAGTGGTGGTGTGGTAGTAGTGGTGGTGGTGTTCGTGGTGGTGGGGTTGTTAGTGGTAGTGGGGTTGTTATTGGTGGTGGGGTTGTTATTGGTGGTGGGGTTGTTATTGGTGGTGGCGTTGTTAGTGGTGGGGTTGTTGTTAGTAGTGATCTGTTAAGGCTAAATACGCGGGAGCTTTGTCTTTGGCGGTGTGAGTGGGGGAGGGGGCGTAGAGGGGGGGGAAGGTGCTGGGGGGGAGGGGCTCACAGGATATTGCGTCACTGAGGGCGTGATCACCGAGCCCCGCCCCCACTTGTTTCTGCCGATCTTTTTTCTCACATGTGGCGGTAGAGAAGCACCGAGACGACAGAAGCAGCGACTCTCTGGAGGAAGTGAGGAACTGTAGGTGAGTGGTGATGTGAGTGGTGAGGACGTGTGTGTCTGTGTAGTGTACTGGCAGGAGGAGTGGTGGCGTTAGTGGTGTTACTGATAGTGGTGGTGGTATGTTGTGAGTGAGTCGTGACGATGTGAGTTCATGTCAGAATCAGAATATTTATACTGGAGTCAGATGAGCTATACAGCTCTTTCTCACAGATGTCCAGTGTTGTGGGTGAGTGGTAAAGATGTAACCTCGCGTTGATGTGAGTTTCTTATTAATGATGTGGGTCCGTGTTAATGATGTGGGTTTGTGATTTAAAGCTTTCGTGACTGCATTAATTCATATTCTTAGTTCTTTCGGTAAAGTCACGTTGAAGGGAAACAATAAAATAATAAAATATATATAAAACAATAAAATTCTCACGACGTTTCGACCATAACACAAACGGTCGTCATCAGGTGTGTCTGTTTGCATAAATGTATTTATTTTTAAACGGTGTATTTATTTATTTATAAAAAACGTTAGCACCACGCGCAGCAATTTAGCAGTTTATTTAAAAGTACGAGTCCATCTATGTTCTGAAAAGAGGAGGGGGGAGACGAAACAATCATTGTATGCCGTCTGAAAGCCACTGTAAGCGTGAACAATCAATTAAAACCTGAAATGGTTTATCAAATCTTTCCAATGATTGCTAAGCCAGAATCCATATTCTCGGTTGAAATTGTCTCTGTGCTTGTATATGTGGATAGCCTCATGAACGAATTTCTCATGGTAGCCAGATGGCTTACAAAGAACCTCTGTCTTGGAAAAGTCAATGTCATGTGAGCCTACTGAATTATAACAATAATCTGCCACGGCCGAGGTGTTGGTCCTACCGTATTTAAGGTCTCCTTTGTGTTCACGAATGCGGTCCGAGACATGGCGTTTGGTTTCTCCAATGTAACTACTACCACAGAGGCAACTTAGTTTGTAGATACCAGGGTATTGTATGCCCGGAATCACATCTTTTACAGACGGAACCAGATCACGGATTTTATGTAATGTGTTGAAACGGACCTGGATCTTGTGTTTATTCAAGATTTTGGAGATCTTTTTTGTGATCCCCGCAATGTAGGGTAAAGTGATGGTTTTGAAAGGCTCCTCAAGAGGGTACTTCTTCATGGTTTGAGTGATAGCTTTGCGGATTGTATAGTCGGAGTAACCATTAGCCTTAAGAGCTTGGTGTACGTGCTTGAGTTCACTGCCTATGTGTTCCTGGTCGGATATGCATTGGGCTCTATGATACAGAGTCTTGATGAGAGAATTCTTCTGTGATGGATGGTGATGGGAATCCGGTTTCAGATAAGCATCCGTATGGGTAGCTTTCCTGTAGACAGAGTGGCTCATTGAACCATCAGGTCTCTTTTTAATTAGGACATCCAAAAAAGGTAGCTTGCCATCTTTTTCGACTTCCATGGTAAATCTGATGGCTGGGTGTATGGAATTGATGTGGTCGAAGAATTGGTCTAGAGCAGGCCGGCCATGTGGTCAGATGACAAAAGTGTCATCCGCGTACCTCTTCCATAAGGTTGGGCGCAGTGGCAGTCTGGATGGCGTCAGTCTCAAATTTCTCCATGAAAATGTTAGCTATAACCGGAGATAGGGGGGAGCCCATTGGGGTGCCCTCAGTTTGTTTGTAGAAAGTTCCATTCCAAGTGAAGGGCTATCCACATATACAAGCACAGGGACAATTTCACCCGAGAAGATGGATTCTGGCTTAGCATTGGAAAGATTTGATAAACCATTTCAGGTCTTAATTGATTGTTCACGCTTAAAGTGGCTTTCAGACAGCATACATTAAAATTTGTCGTCTCCCCCCTCCTCTTTTCAGAACATAGATGGACTAGTTCTTCTAAATAAACTGCCAAATCGCTGCACGTGGCGCTAACGTTTTTTTTTATAAATAAATAAATACACCGTTTGAAAATAAATAAATTCATGCAAACCGACACACCTGATGACGACCGTTTGTGTTATGGTCGAAACGTCGTGAAAATTTTTATTGTTTTATATATATTTTATTATTTCATTGTTTCCCTTCAACGTGACTTTACCGAAAGAACTAAGAAGATGTGGGTTTGTGTTGATGATGTTGGTTCACGGTGAGGATGAGTCTGTGATGTGACGTGACTCGTGTTGTGACGTGGGAAGCAGTGCCGACGTGCACCCTCTACCCTGTGTGATCCTCGCCTTCGTCTCCCGCTCTCCACACAGAGACCCGGACCGTGCGAGAGACGCCGCGAATTATGTGCACTCTGCACTGTTCGGACCGTGTACCAGTCGGAGCGCGGGCGGTGTTGTTGCAGTGAATGCCACGCTGCCCTCCAAGTTCGACTCCCGCTCACGGCCACCAACACTGCTGACGATTACCTCAACCACTCCTGGGCCTCCCCTTGTAGCCATAACGAGCAGCACCTACGAAGACCGGCACGGCACACGACACCAGTGTTGGTGGCCGTGAGCAGGAATCGAACCCCGGGTCGCTAGGTTCATAGCACAGCGCGCTAATCACTACACTACCGCACACACACACAGACACACACAAACACACAGATACACACACAGATACACAGACATACACACAAACACTCAGACACACACACAGACATACAGACACACACAGATGAGACACAACACACATCCGCCCTCGGGCCGTGACGTCACACCCGCTTCCACCCAGTCTGCCGCTAGAGCCACGCTGCAAGCTGCCTGCTGAGGAGCGCCTCTCTGCACGAAGCCTCCTGGAGCCTCTCTCGTAGCAGTCACCATGGAGGCTCACGGGCTGCGCAGTACTTCACGCACCCTCGTGACGCTGCTCGTGGCGAGCTCCGCGTTCCTCGCGTCTGTGCCCACGGAGGAGAAGAATTTCTCCCCTAACTAGCTGGTTAAGCTGAGGGGAGCCTGGGAGGTCCAACCGCCACAGGCCGGACAGCCTCTACCTCTCACCAAAGCGACCGTGGCCGTCCACATCAGCAACCGCCTCACAGGTCACGAAGCCGAGAAGGTGCCTCGAGTCGTTTCCTCTCCCAGCCATGGCATGGAGGTTCCCCAAGGAGGAGGAGAAGACGACGACCCAGCTCCTTCAGGGTGGACGACCTTCATGGAGATGCTGCACAGCGGGCCGGTGGCCATCGCCTACGAGGTGGCGAGCGCGGGGATCACCCTCCTCAGCCTCGGAGTGGCGGCTGAAGAATGCAGTGGTGAGTGCCGACTTCACGCTCACACAGGCCATCAGCGTGGCACCGTGACATACACCACATGCAGAGACACCACACGCAGAGATGCATCACGCGTACAGATCACTCGCGCAGATATAAGAATCTCACTCGCATACACCACACACACAAGTATATATCACATCCACGCACACATCCTAGACAAAGTCGCATATGTCATTTGGAACAAGCAAACACCTTGCTCAATTAAGTATACTTAAAAATTATCCACTGCAACTTTAAGGGTGTTTTTTGTTACTGGCAGCGTGGCATTTGGGACATGTGCTGGACTCCTTGTGCGGCGTTGGTGAGTTGCGCTGGTGCGGACAGAACAATGTCCCCTAGCCAGTAGAGTCAGAACAATAATATTTTTTAATGGTTGAGGAATCCGATGAGCTATAAAGCTCTTTTTCACAGATGTCCGGTAGGGGCTGGTAAGAACGTTACAACAACAAATACTACAAAAACATGTAATAGTGCAAAGTACAAGAAAGGTTAACAAATCACCCAAACACAAACAAATAAAACTAAACCAGCCCCATCATACTCTTTGGTTCTTTCGGTAAAGTCACGTAGGTATAAAATAAAGTAAATCACGATGTTTCGGGTGCAACACAAGCGTCCATCATCGGGTGGGGAAAGCATGGTCTGCTGCTGAGGCAGACTGATTTATTTGATTTTATACCTACGTGACTTTGCCGAAAGAACCAAAGAGTATGGATTCCTGCAGTCACGAAAGCTTCAAATCAAGAACACCCCCATCATACCAGTCAAAGCCCACTGAGGTACTAACTTATTTTTCAGATGGAACCTGGTCACAAATGAAAGCTCAACCTCGTTGTAAACCGCGCATGCACGTGAGCGCAAACCGCTACTGTAGGCGATTGCGCAGGTACGCGAGCGCTGGGCACCACCAAAAATAGTCGTGTAGGCACGCGCGTGCTGAACAATACTGTAAACGATCGTACAGGTACGGACACCAAGCACGCTCTACTCCTTTATTCGCCGCAAACAGCCGCGTGTGCGCGCGAACACAAAACACTCTCCACCCTCCTCTTCACCCTCCAAAGGAGCACAAGAAACAGTTTATTCCCCTACCAGTTATTTTATTTACCGCAAGCAACCCGTTAAGCTACGCGTAATTGTGTGGGTCAGTGGATGTCAGCCTATTCCCCTTGAGATCCTAGACTGTATTTCCTCTGCCTATCGCTCTGCTTTCTACCCTCGATCAAATAGCCCAATCTTACCTCTCTCTCTTACTCACGTGTACTTCCACTCTGCTGCGCTGGAAGCTGTAGAAAAGCGATCAGTAGAGGGTTGAGCCTGGCTGCGCTGAAGTGCATCACGCGGACGTCTCGAACGGCTAACTCCCCTCCTGCGTGGACCGCGATGATCTTGAAGAACTGCCTTGCTACCTGAATCCCCCTCCCTTTATCCCACCTACAACAAAGGAATTTCGCCGTTTCGCTCCCTTGGCCTCCCGTCCAATCAGGGGCTCGGATTTTCCCACCCTTCGATACCCGGATCCCAACTCGGGTGATGTCGCCGCAGTGATCTCTCCGACATCCGCTCTCTGTTCTCCCGCTACCAGTCCACTGACCCGTGCTTGTGTGTGTGTGGTTCCACTCGCGGTGGCTCGATGGCCCTTGCCGTGACCATGCAACTTTAATATTAGGTCCCGGCGCCGCAGTGCATGTCAGCTACAGGGGGAAGATCGCCCAATTTCCCGGCCGCAGGAAACCATGAAGATCGATCCCATTAGGGACTTCTGGAAAAAAAACCTATCGGCCGGGTGACCTCCCCTCCTGGCTCTACGTGGGGCGTGTGTGCGTTCGTGCGGGGGGAGGGGGGGTGGCGAGGGTGCACCGCGTTGGCGTCGGCATCCCCCGGTGGCGGCTTCACGGCGGTGGGCACGGCCTCGGCAGAGCGGCTCTGCTGCGGCGGCCTCACGACTGTGCAGTGGGCAAAACGCGGACGTCTGAGAAGGCACCAGCCCCGGGAGAGTGGCGGGAAATCCGAGGCATCGGTGACGGCGTCGCGGCGGTGGGCACGGCTCCGCTGGAGCGGCTCCGCTGCGGCGGCACCACAGATGACGGTTCCCCAAGATGGAGAATACCCGTCTCCCTCAAGGTGGACGACCTTGATAAAGATGCTGCACAGTGGGCCGGTGGCCATCACTTACGACGTGGAGAGCGCGGGGATCACCATTACCAGCCTAAGAGTCTGGCTGAAGAATCCACTAATAAGAGAGAGAGTATGCTGGCGTCACTGTAACATAGAACATCAGCAGGACACCACAACAGAGACACCACACCCAGAGAGGCATCATGGATATAGATCACTCAGGCAAATGTCATAATCTCACATGCATAGATGACACAAATCAGAATCAGAATATTTATACTGGAAGAATCCGATGAGCTATTAAGCTATTTTTCACAGATGTACAGGAGAGGCAGGTTAGAACGTTACAACAACAAACAATAAAAAATCACACTCACATCCTCGACAAAGTCGCACACATTTATTACAAGCACACATTGTTCATGTTGGTGGATTACAAATAGTTGTCCGATATTTGCCACTGAAAGGCAGGTACAACACTCGTGCTCAATCAATGGTGGTGGTGTGGCAGATGGCAAGTGAAAAAAACATATTTGAGTGGAGTGACCAACAGGGGAAGAAGGAGACTGCAATCTCTTGCCTCTCATAATGATTTTGTTTCCGGTTTTAAACAGAAGTCATCGCAGCGCAGACGAGTTTACCGAAGCCGCTACATGAGAGGATCCATGTGTAAATTGGCTCGGAGCAAGTGCCACCCCATGAAAATCAAGAGGACCCATAGATCCCTAAAGACTCAACTGGATGGCTGCTCCATGATGAATAGCTCACCAACACTTACCAGCGCACCCACCAACAGCACCACTCCTACCAACACCACCACTCCTACCAACACCACCATTCCTACCAACACCACCATGACAAACCCCACCCCGAAAAACTAACACCATCACACTTTTAAATACCAACACCTCTACCAATACTATCCTGACTAACACCACCACCCCTTCCACCCCTACAAACCCTACCAACAGCATTTTCTCCACCTTCACTACCACCCGGACCAACACCATCATCCCAGCTGAGTGTGAGTGGTGTCACCTCATGATAATGGCCCGCATCAATGCCCGCCGCACTAAAATAAGCTCAATTACCCCTACCAGCTCAATCACCAACTCCACCGCTCCTACCAACTCCGCCACTTTGACCAATCCCACGTTTACCAACATTACCTCCTCTACCCTCACTACCACCCCTACCCACATCACCCCAGCTGAGCATGTGTCCAGCCTCATGATCATGAGGGAAAAGAGATCACTCTTCATGGCTGGATGAATGCCTGCTCCACCACTCCTACCAACTCCACCACCTCTACCAACCACACACCTACTAACACTACCTCCTCTACTAACCCAACCCTGACCACCATCACTTCCTCTACCCTCACCACCACTCCTTCTCACATCATCACCCCAGCTGAGCGTGAGTCCCGCCTCGTGATCATGAGGGCAAAGAGACCACTCTTCATGGCCCGGATCAATGCCTGCTCCACCACTCCTACCAACTCCACCACCTTTAGAATCCGCACACCTACCAACACCACCACACCTCCCAACACCGCTACCCTTACCAAACGCAACTACTCCGACGAACACCACCACTCCTACCAAAACCAACCCTACCAACGCCAACCCTACCAACACCAACCATACCAACACCATTATTCCTACCAACACCACTCCCCCTACCAACACCAACCCTACCAACACCAATCCTACCAACACAATGACTCCTACCAACACGACCACCCCAACCGACACCATCACTCTTTCCAACAACAGCCCTATCAACGCTACCTATCCTACAATTGCCAACTCTATAAACACCTTTACCTCTACCAACACCACCACCACCCCAAATAAGAAATAATACAAAATAAATAACATTCCAACATCGCTGCACCCTTTCCATGTTCCCTCCTTTGTTTACGCGTCATCCATTAAAATAAGTTATTGTTATTTTTTAAGAATAATAGTTACTAAGAATATTGTTTTGTATTAAGTGAAGTCATAATATTGTTCGAAAAGCTGGTTAATGTAGATCCTTTGTCAGTCATTTCTAGATGATTGCCTCGCCTTGCCTACATTCACCTTGGTGACTCAATCACATGCTCAAGGACACGAGTGATATTTTCGGCTAACAGAAGGTGTGAACCTACCTTTACCACCAGCAGTTGGATGGACTGGTGAAGTTGTCTAAACAGAACCATTTATATGCCCGATGTTGATTGCTTCCAATGTGTATGCTTGTGACTGACAGATCTGTGGTGAGCAGAAGTGTAAAGGTTAGCGTGCTGCGCTACGAACCCGGCGACCCAAGTTCAATTTCCACTCATGGCCAACACCAGTGATGATTATCTAAATCGTTACTAGGCCTCCCCTAGGTCGACTCAGTCTCAAATTAGTGCCTGGTGCTCATTTAGCTTAGGCTACCTCACATGCCATGTCAGCCTTCATAAGGCGCTCGCTAACAGCGCTTGCCACAACAGTCTTAAGTCTTTACGGAGGATCTTTGTCTTTGACTGACACATCTGTGGGCTAGAGTGTAGCTTGATTTAGTGTTCATGTGAGGGATGTGCTTTGCCTGCCGCCGCCACTGCGTCTCCGCTCATGTGTGTTTAGCCGTGTCAGTGACGCGCCACGATGTCACTGCTGCTGCTGCTGTCACTGCCACGACCCAGTCGGTGTAGGGTGCTCTGGGACGAACTAAAAAAGTGGCACGAGGATTATTGCTCCTACTTCAGCAGATCAAGAACGGTTCTCATGGAGTCATCAAAATGCACCTGAAACCACTGCTGAGCATCTCAATCACATATGTGAAATGTCACCAGTAGTGTCCGTTGCCCCTGCTGTGAGTGGCGGAGATGTCCGTGAATGGTGATGTCCCTGAGTGGCGGTGGAGTCTTTGTACAATGCGGCTACTGTATTCGTGATGAAATAACCTGAGACGAGCATGCTTGGTGGAGCTCAACAGAAGGTGGTGAGGCAGAGGTGTGAACTGAAAGTTCGAGCTTAAGGCGTGAGCTCAAGGTGTAAGGTCGAGGTATAAGCTGATGTGAGCTGGAGATGCGATCTGGAGGGGAGCACGCGGTGTCCCCATGCTCACAAGCGTCGTGTTGCGGGAGGTGGCCCGAACTAAACTATTTTTATTTACCAAGTAAGGCCCACTGGTCCATGTAGCTCTTTTTCAGACGCGACCTGGTCACAAGGGAGCAGCGGCACTCTGTGCTGTCTTCGCGGAGGGGGTCCAAGGGGCGTTGGGGGGGGGCTCTGGGGTGCGGTCACCGCATCGCGCCGCTTTTAGATGCGCTTCTGCGGCCATCTGGACCGCTCTTCCTTCCGATATTTGGAAGCCATTGGAGCTCTGCACTTTTAAATGTCTTTGACAACTCATTTTCTTAGAACCGCTTTTTGTGCTTAGTTTGTTGTCCTTCCCCAGCACCTTCGATTAGCGCGGTTGGCTACGTACGGTGCGATAGAAGTTCAACATACATACATATTCTATGTTAGTGCTGTATTTTGTGCATTGGTGTTGCAGCCAGCCAGAAACCGGCGCGACCAACAATATCCCCAAGCTCTGTGGTCCTACATTGGGATTATTTGTCGATACCGCGTTGGCAGTGGTGCACAAATAACACAAATCACTGAACTCATTCGTTAATACAACGGCTGCCTTAAGAGGAAAATATATCATGGGCGATGTTTCAGGCAATGGGCCCCACTGCATGACATATGTTTGCCCAGCTCCATTCAAGAGCGAGTATACATGTGAGGGGAGAGAACCAACGCGTGTGAGGGGGAAACATTCAATCTCCGAGAGCTGGAAATGTCTCCGCTTGCTGCGCTGCCCAGACCCTGGCTAGGCCAGGAGATGGCGACCTCAGCGACCACGGGTAGGAGTTTCACCAAATTTGTGTGGCGATCCACATGTGCACGCACACGTGCACGCACACACACATAGACTTACACACTCACACACACAGACTCACTCACAGACTCACTCAACAACAACCGCCATTCGCCACTAAGTAGGGCGGCGACGTCACCACGACGCTTGTGCCAGGCCATGTGCACCTTGAGGCCACGTGAAGTGTCGAACGCCCGCTGGCAGGAGGTCACGGGGCAGACCCAGGTGCCACGGGTCGACTGAGATGACTGGCTGATGCACCACCTGTGCCCCCTACTGTGCCAACCTGCTGTGCCTTAGTCACCCGGCGCTCCGCTCGTTGTTGTGAGCGTCACTCCTCCGCCCTCCGTTGTTGGAGGGCGACTGCCTCCAACTGCCCAGTAGCGTTCTTCACGAGCCTCCTCCACAGAGGCCGATCTTGACAGCGCTGGTACCAGTCATCGGCAAGTCCACTCAGCTCCACGTCCTCCTGTACCACATCACTCCATCTCTTCTCTAGCCCATGCCGCGCCCGTTTAGCCCCCTCGATCCGACCGAACAAAAGCTGTTTCGGCATGCGGTGGCTGGGCATGCGGGCTACATGACCCAGCCAACACAGCCTTGCCTGCCAGAGGAGCTCACCGATGGGACCTTGCCCAGCTCTTTTGAGGATTTATGAGCTCCTCACACAATCCAGCCTGGTTAAACCCAGGATGGATCGTAGGCAGGCCAGCTTAAATGTTTCCAACCTGCGAAGATGCTCCATTAGGGGGGTCCACGTTTCGCAAGTGTAGAGAAGGAAGGGAATGACCGTGGCCGAGAAGACCCGAAGCTTAATGCGAAGTGACAGACCAGGTAGCTTCCACACAGCGTTACGCAACCGATAAAAAGATATTGCCGCTCACACACTCACTCACACACTCACACAGACACACACACAGACTGACACAAAGATCCCCCGTATATCCTGAACAGACTTTTGGGGCAAGTGCTGTTAGCGAGCAGCTATGCATGGCACACGAGGGGGTGGGCAGCCAGCACCACGCCCGGCCGCCTTTTTCTCCATAGTGGCGATGTTTACACACAGCACCGCGCTAACCGCTGCACCACCGCTCCCCCGCTGTTACAGTACAGCACTGTCCCCAGGTAAGATGGCCGCCCGCCTCCACGTGACTCGGCGCGCGCACTCGGCACGTGGTGTCATCACCACGTGGTGTCACCGAAAGCGCGGTCTCGCGCCATCCCTGCTCACGGAGTCGCTGCCGCATTGGTCTCTGGGCCTCTCGTGTCCAGCGTCTGTCGGTCTCTTGTGACTCTGTGTGCGAGTCGCTGGCTATCTGTAAGGGTCTCTTCTGGGTCTTTGTGCGAGTCTCTGGGTCTCTGTGTGAGGGTCTGGGTCTCTGTGTGAGGGTCTCTGGGCCTGGTGCAAGGAACAAGAAAATGGAGCCTGCCAATGTCCCCCTCTCCTCCACGTGGCGTGGCAATGCAGCCGCTCCCCGCTCGTGTGGGCCAGTGCAGTTGCACCGCCTGCACACGCGGTAGTAGACGCGGTAGCCACTGGTGGTGTACCGCGTGCTCATAATTTTCTGTACTGTATCGTCATTTCCTGAACAGGAACATAAAGGTAATTGTCTATAGCACACAATACAGGTTTATAGCACATAATACAGTTTTTTTGGTACAATTTTACGTGATCTAACCAAAAAAACGTGTATTATGGATAATATTTTTCGCGAAAGCCTGCGTGTTAAACAGTTTATAGCACAGCCTGCGTGTTAAACTGTTTAGTCATGCGCTTGTGTTTTAGTGTTGCCCTTGCTCCCAACACTCCGATTAGCACAGTTGGCTACGTTGAAAGAAGTTTAACACGCTACAAGTTATTTTACTTTCTACATCCGTTAATGGAGCAGATCACGGCAAAAATAACAACTAAAGTCTCGAGTAAGGCAATGTGTTATATTCTGTTTTGTCCATGATGACAGTGGCATTGCCCTTGTCGGCTGAGAGGACGACAATATCATCCCTCTTTTTTAATTGAGAACTACTCAACGATGGCAGCTATACAAAAATAAAAAGAGATCCCACCAACAGCCTGGTCACCAAAACGAACAAAATGATCTCTGATTCAACAGCATTAATTGATGAGATCAAACAGTTCTCGTTGAAACCCTCTGCTGCCTGACCACCAAGATTATATGGCCTTCCAAAGATACACAAAGAAGATACACCCCTTCGTCCCATCGTCTCTACTATCATCTCCCCCACCTACAAACTGGCACGTTTTCTTGCTGATATACTGCGACCTTTCACTGGAAAAAACACCTCTGCGGTATTAGATTCTACTCACCTGGTATCGACAATCAAAGGCATTTCCCTGTCCCCAGACGACCTGCTTGTCAGTTTTGATGTGGTGTCCTTGTTCACCAAAGTCCCGGTACCTGACACCATCGCTATCATTGAAGACCTGGTTCATCAAGGACTGCATACTGGTGTACCCCCCTTGGTGAGACATTGCTCAACCAACACATACTTCACCTGGAATGGAACTTTCTACAAGCAAACTGAGGGCACCCCAATGGGCTCCCCCCTATCTCCGGTTGTAGCCAACGTATTCATGGAAAAATTTGAAACTGACCCCATCCAGACTGCCACTCTATGCCCGACCTTATGGAAGAGGTACGTTGATGACACCTTTGTCATCTGGCCACATGGCCAGCCTGCTCTAGACGAATTCCGCGACCACATCAATTCCATACACCCAGCCATCAGATTTACCATGGAGGTCGAAAAAGATGGCAAACTACCCTTTTTGGATGTCTTAATTAAAAGGAGACATGATGGTTCAATGAGCCACTCTGTCTACAGGAAAGCTACCCATACAGATGCTTACTTGAAACCGGATTCCCACCACCATCCATCCCAGAAGAACTCCCTCATCAAGACTCTATACCATAGAGCCCAATGCATTTCCGACCAGGAACACATTACCAGTGAACTCAAGCACGTACACCAGGCTCTCAGGGCTAATGGTTACTCCGACTACACAATCCGCAAAGCCATCACTCCAGTCATGAAGAAGGATCCTCTTGTGGAGCCACTCAAAACCATCACCTTACCCTACATTGCAGGGGTCACTAAAAAGATCTCCAAAATCCTGAATAAACACAAGATCCAGGTCCGATTCAACACAGTACATAAAATCCGTGATCTGGTTCCATCTGTAAAAGATGATGTTCCAGACATACAGTACCTGGGCGTTTACAAACTAAAGTGCCTCTGTGGTAGTAGCTACATTGGAGAAACCAAACGACATATCTCGGACCGCATCCGCGAACATAAAGCAGACTTGAAACACGGTAGAACGAACTCCTCTGCCGTGGCAGATCACTGTTATAATTCATTGGGCTCACATGACATTGAATTCTCCAAGACGGAGGTTCTTTGCAAACCAACCGGCTACCATGAGAGATTCGTTCATGAGGCCATTCACATATACAAGCACAGAGACAATTTCAACCGAGAAGATGGATTCTGGCTTAATAACCATTGGAAAGATGTTTTAAACCATTTCTGTTCTTAATTAATTGTATTTTACGATGACCTTCAGACCGCAGCTCTTTCGCCAGCATTGACTCTTAATACCTCTCACACCACGGTAAATGGTATGGTTTACAACATGGAGTATAATAGCGCCTCGCAGCTGTCTCTCTCCCCCTCCTCTGTTCCGACCATGGATGAACTCGTCTGTCTGAACGGGGCCCATAGCTATCCGTGTTGCTAAAGTTGAGGGTAAGAATCCACCCATTTTTTCGCCATATAGCATTGTGAAATATAACGACTTATTGTTGGTAGCTTATCTGATTGGAGAATATAGAGTTTATTGATAACATTAAGGTAATTTATATTTTAGTTTTTTATTGGTTCACTATATAGTACTGTGAATAGCTCAGATGTGTAGGCCTTGACTTCAACATAGCCATTTCTGTGACCAGTCACTAGCTAATCACTCAGTTATTTCAATGCTAAATTCGCCTAGTTATTTCAAGGATAAATTATCCTGTTTGATTTGTACTAAGTGCCTCGGTGAATGTGTATGCTCTGACTTTAACATAGCTATTTCTGTGACCAGTTACAAGCTAATCACTCAGCTATTTCAATGCTAAATTCTATGCTAATTCCTTTGTCAAGGGGTGCCTCTGCGGATGTGTATGCTTTAACTTAGCTATTTCAATGCTAAATTCTATGCTAATTCCTTTGTCAAGGGGTGCCTCTGCGGATGTGTATGCTTTAACTTTTAACAAAGCCATTTCTGTGACCAGTCACAAGCTAATCACTCAGCCATTTCAATGCTAAATTATATGCGAATTCCTTTGTCAAGGCGCTTTGTTTCCTCGCACACAGCTTAAAGGTCGTGATCTGAACGTGGCTTTTTCACTCCAGTGCTGTCCTACCAGACAGTCTCGTCCCTTCACCTGATGAAGGCCACTTGTGTTGTGGCCGAAACGTCGTGAGAATATTATTGTGTTATTTTATTTTATAAATTTACTATTTTATTCTCATTCTACGTGACTTTAACGAAAGAACCAAAGAAGATGAATCATTGCAGTCACGAAAGCTTTAAATCGGACTCGTCCTTCTAAATAAACTGCCAAATTGCTGCGCGTGGTGCTAACGTTTTTAATAAATAAATACACCGTTTAAAAATAAATAAATTTATACAAACCGACACACCTGATGACGACCGTTTGTGTTATGGTCGAAACGTCGTGAGAATTTTTATTGTTTTATATATATTTTATTGTTTCCCTTCAACGTGACTTTACCGAAAGAACTAAGAATATGAATTACTGCAGTCACGAAAGCTTTAAATCACAAACCCACATCATTAACACGGACCCACATCATTAATAAGAAACTCACATCAAGACGAGGTTACATCTTTACCACTCACCCACAACACTGGACATCTGTGAGAAAGAGCTGTATAGCTCATCTGACTCCAGTATAAATATTCTGATTCTGACATGAACTCACATCATCACGACTCACTCACAACACCTGATATGGTTTATCAAATCTTTCCAATGCTAAGCCAGAATCCATCTTCTCGGTTGAAATTGTCTCTGTGCTTGTATATGTGGATAGCCCTTCACTTGGAATGGAACTTTCTACAAACAAACTGAGGGGATCCCAATGGGCTCCCCCCTATCTCCGGTTATAGCTAACATTTTCATTGAGAAATTTGAGACTGACGCCATCCAGACTGCCACTCTGCGCCCAACCTTATGGAAGAGGTACGTGGATGACACTTTTGTTATCTGACAACATGGCCGGCCTGCTCAAGACCAATTCTTCGACCACATCAATTCCATACACCCAGCCATCAGATTTACCATGGAAGTCGAAAAAGATGGCAAGCTACCTTTTTTGGATGTCCTAATTAAAAAGAGACCTGATGGTTCAATGAGCCACTCTGTCTACAGGAAAGCTACCCATACGGATGCTTATCTGAAACCGGATTCCCACCACCATCCATCACAGAAGAATTCTCTCATCAAGACTCTGTATCATAGAGCCCAATGCATATCCGACCAGGAACACATAGGCAGTGAACTCAAGCACGTACACCAAGCTCTTAAGGCTAATGGTTACTCCGACTATACAATCCGCAAAGCTATCACTCAAACCATGAAGAAGGACCCTCTTGAGGAGCCTTTCAAAACTATCACTTTACCCTACATTGCGGGGATCACAAAAAAGATCTCCAAAATCTTGAATAAACACAAGATCCAGGTCCGTTTCAACACATTACATAAAATCCGTGATCTGGTTCCGTCTGTAAAAGATGTGATTTCGGACATACAATACCCTGGTATCTACAAACTAAGTTGCCTCTGTGGTAGTAGTTACATTGGAGAAACCAAACGCCATGTCTCGGACCGCATTCGTGAACACAAAGCAGACCTTAAACACGGTAGGACCAACACCTCGGCCGTGGCAGATCATTGTTATAATTCAGTAGGCTCACATGACATTGACTTTTCCAAGACAGAGGTTCTTTGTAAGCCATCTGGCTACCATGAGAAATTCGTTCATGAGGCTATCCACATATACAAGCACAGAGACAATTTCAACCGAGAAGATGGATTCTGGCTTGGCAATCATTGGAAAGATTTGATAAACCATTTCAGGTCTTAATTGATTGTTCACGCTTACAGTGGCTTTCAGACGGCATACAATATTTTTTTCGTCTCCCCCCTCCTCTTTTCAGAACATAGATGGACTCGTCCTTCTAAATAAACTGCTAAATCGCTGCGCGTGGTGCTAACGTTTTTTTATAAATAAATAAATACACCGTTTAAAAATAAATACATTTATGCAAACAGACATACCTGATGACGACCGTTTGTGTTATGGTCGAAACGTCGTGAGAATTTTATTGTTTTATATATATTTTATTATTTTATTGTTTCCCTTCAACGTGACTTTACCGAAAGAACTAAGAATATGAATTACTGCAGTCACGAAAGCTTTAAATCACAAACCCACATCATTAACACGGACCCACATCATTAATAAGAAACTCACATCAACGCGAGGTTACATCTTTACCACTCACCCACAACACTGGACATCTGTGAGAAAGAGCTGTATAGCTCATCTGACTCCAGTATAAATATTCTGATTCTGACATGAACTCACATCGTCACGACTCACTCACAACACACCACCACCACTATCAGTAACACCACTAACGCCACCACTCCTCCTGCCAGTACACTACACAGACACACACGTCCTCACCACTCACATCACCACTCACCTACAGTTCCTCACTTCCTCCAGAGAGTCGCTGCTTCTGTCGTCTCGGTGCTTCTCTACCGCCACATGTGAGAAAAAAGATCGGCAGAAGCAAGTGGGGGCGGGGCTCGGTGATCACGCCCTCAGTGACGCAATATCCTGTGAGCCCCTCCCCCCCAGCACCTTCCCCCCCCTCTACGCCCCCTCCCCCACTCACACCGCCAAAGACAAAGCTCCCGCGTATTTAGCCTTAACAGAGCACTACTAACAACAACCCCACCACTAACAACGCCACCACCAATAACAACCCCACCACCAATAACAACCCCACCAACAATAACAACCCCACCACTAATAACAACCCCACCACTAACAACCACACCACCACTAATACACAGTTCTGATCCACTCCTCAGCTGCTCCCCACACGCGATGCTTCTGCTGCTCTCTACTTCCGCTTCCGCCGGTGAACGTGGCGCCAACTTCTGAAGCGGTTCGCTGCCTGGGCCTCCTCTGGGTCGACTCAGCCTGAAGGTGAGAACCTCGCATGGTGTGGACACCTCAGCAGTGGTGGAGGAGAGACAAAGGCGGCCCACAGCCGTAGGCTTCTAAACAGCTGCTGGGCTCACGGCATCGGTTCAAGCAGAGCCCGGCTCTGCTGCTGAGGCACTGAAGGTGGAAAGCGGCCCAGCGTGGCGCTCGAGTTGAGCCATTGCTGCTGATGAGAGGCTGATGGGATCAGTCAAATATACTTTTTCATCTTTGCAAGGAAGGGTTTATTGTGAAGGAGGCGAATCGCGTGCTGGCTGAGGAGGCCTCCACTAGACACCGCTAATTAGGGTATTTGGTCTACTCTTCCACGCTGATCTCCACGTTTTGGAGCAAGGTGGGCGTACCCCCACTTTACCCCACCACATGCGGGTCGTTAGCTCACTGGACTTGCACTGCAGAGGTGCAGGTTCGATTCTATCGCCCACACACCCACCCACTCACTTGCCCACTCACCAACTCACACACTAACCCATCTATCCACCCACCCACAGGGACATGTGGAGACACACGGAGACACATGGACACACGGATACATAGAGCCTTGATAAAGTGGTTGTGTAGGTGGTGTTAGAGTATCAGCATCAATGTGGTTGTTGTGGTTATGTTGCTTGTTATGGTTGTGGTGGTTGAGGTGATGTTGGTTGTAGTGGTTTTGGATGTGGTGGCTGCAGTTATAGTTGTGGTTGTATCGCTGGTTGTAGTGGTTCAGGTTTTAGTTGTAGTGTAGGTGGTTATGTTAGTTGTTATGGTCCTTTTGGTTGTCGCAATAATTGCGGTTGTGGGGGGTATATTTTTTGTGGCTATAGTTGTGTACGTGGAGGTTGGGGTTTTCATGGTTATAGTTACAGTTGTGGTTATGTTATTGGTGTTGTTATACTTGGGGTTGTGGTTATAATAGTGATTGTGGTCAAAGTTGTGATGGTTATGTTATGTTTTGTGGTTATAGTTGTGGTGAAGGTGGTTATGTTGGCTTTCATGGTTGTTGTATGTGTAGGGAGCGGTAGAGTAGCGGTTGAACGCCACGCCACGGACCCGAGGAAGTTCGATTCCCGCTCACGGCCAACACCAGTGACGATCATCTGAACCAGTCCAGGGCTTCCGCTACGTCGACTCTGCCTGAAATTAGTACCTGTTGTGGTGTGTAATAAACATCGCCACTCGGGAGACAAAGACGGTCGGGTGTAGTGCTGGCCACCCACCTGCTTGTGTTCCACACTGCGGGCCTCCATAGGTGCTCGCTAACAGAACTTGCCCCAACAGTCTGTTATAGGCTATAGAATATTTTTTTGTCTTTTGTTGTTGTATGTGTGTTGAACTTCTTTCGAACCATATGTTGCCACCTGTGATAACCGGAGATGCGGTTATAGTTGTAGTGGTTATATTATGGTTGTGGTTATAGTTGTGTCTGGTTTTAGTGCTTAGAGTTGTGGTTATAGATATGGTTATAATTGTGGTTATAGTTGTGGGTGTGGTTATAATTGTAGTTGCTTTTGGTTATAGTTGTGGTTATAGTGGTTATGGTTGTTGGTTATGGTTGTGGCTGTGGTTACATTTGTGGTTACATTTGTGGTTGAATTTGTAGTTCTAGTTGTGGTTGTTGGTTTGTGGTGATGAGGCTGGTGCAGGTGGTGGGTTGGAGGCCACGTTCCCTGCCCATGCGGTTCCAACAGCGATGGCTCCCTGTGCTATGTGGGTCACGTGAACTTGTCTCCCAGCATGCCTTGAAGTCATCATTATAGGAGCCCTGGCCTCCTCTACGCACTCTCCTCCTATCTCTCCCCTCTCACCTCCACGCACTCTCCTCCTACCTCTCACCTCCTCCCCGTGTCTCCCCCTTTCTCTGTTTCCCAGGTTCTCCCTCCTCTCTCTCCCCGTGTCTCCTTCCTCTATGTCGCCGTGTCTCTCTCCTCTCCCTCCCCGCGTTTCCCTCCTATCTTTCCCCGTGTCTCTTCTCTCTCCCCGCTTTTCCCTCTCCAACCTCCCCCTGTCTCCCTCCTCTCTCTCCCCGTGTATCCTTTCTCTCCCCGTGTCTCACTCTTCTATCTCCCCCTGTCTCCCTCTTGCTTCCCGTGTCTCACTCACTCAGCCACCCACTCAGCCACTCACTCAACCACTCAGTCACTCAGCCACTCAATCACCCAGCCACTGACTCACTTAGCCACTCACTCAACCTCTCACTCACTCAACCACTCACTCAACCACTCACTCACGCAGCCACTCACTCACGCAGCCACTCACTCACCCAGCCACTCATTCACTCAGCCACTCACTCAACCACTCACTCACTCATTCAACCTGTCAATCACGCAACCACTCAGCCACCAACTCAGTCACTCACTCAACCACTCACTCACTCAGCCACTCAAACACTAACTTACTCAGCCACTCACTCAGCCACCCACTCAGCCACTCACTCAACCACTCAGTCACTCAGCCACTCACTCACTCAGCCACTCACTCACTCAGCCTCTCACCAGCCACTCACTCAGCCACTCACTCAACCACTCACGTACTCAAGCTCTCAATCAACCACTCACTCACCCAGCCACTCACTCAGCTGCTTAGTCACTCTGCTACCCACTCACTCAACCACTCACTCATTCAGCCTCTCACTCAGCCACTCACTAACTCAGCCACTCACTCCCTCAACCACTCAATCACTCAGCCACTCTCTCATTCAATCACTCACCTAGCCACCTGCTTATTTGTTTATTTTACCAGGTAAGGCCCATAAGATATATGTCTTTTTCAGACGTAACCTGGCCACATATGATTGCCCAATTAAGTGGCATTTTACGTGTCAATTTATATCAGCAACTATAAATGTGGAGTGACAAACAGGAGCTGGACAAAAATTCACACAACGAAGGGGAGCGTGAGAGAAACATGCGAACTCCAAATATACAACAGGCATCAGGGTCAGGATTGTTGTATATATTGTCTTGAAAAATAATAAAAATGAAATGAAAAATGCAAAAGGTGTAATTTTACAAAATTAGGTAATTATGTCAATTTATGCAATTACGCTAATTAGGCTCGGCTTTGTTGTCTAGGGGTATTACCAATCGTGATAATTGTCAGTGATGTGTGGGTTCTGGGTCCATATTTGTCGTGTCACTGGGGTTTATAATAGGCTGGTAGGGTGGGTTTATAATGGCCATGTAGGGTGGGGTTATAATGGCTAGGGAGGGTCAGTTCATAATGGCCAGGTAGGGTGGGGTTATAATGGCCAGGTAGGGTGGGGTAAAATGGCCTTGTCAGGGGTCCACCTCCTCCACCACCAGTTCCACCTCAACCTCCTCCACCTCCCACCTCCTCGCAGGAACCCAGACCCAACAGGTGCCATGGGTTGCCACGCTACGTGCAGGAGGAGGAGCTCACCACTTGAATGTGACGAACAGTGAGCTTATCACTTGAATGTGAGATGAAGTGCGCTCATCACTTGAGTGTGACATGCAGTGAGCTCATCACTTGAATGTGACATGCAGGGAGCTCATCACATGAATGAATGGGACATGCAGTGAGCTCATCACTTGAATGTGACACGCAGTGAGCTCAACACTTGAATGTAACATATAGTTCACTGACCACTTGAATGTGACATGCAGTGCGCTCATCATTTGAATGTGACATGCAGTGAGTTCGCCACTTGAATGTGACATGCAGTGAGCTCACCACTTGAATGTGACATGCAGTGAGCTCAACACTTGAATGTGACATGTAGTGCACTGACCACTTGAACGTCATGCAGTGCGCTCATCACTTGAATGTGACATGCAGTGAGCTGAACACTTGAAATGTGACATGCAGTGAGCTCATCACTTGAAAGTGACATGCAATGAGCTCACCACTTGAAAGTGACATGCAGTGCGCTCATCACTTGAATGTGGCATGCAGTGAGCTCGCCACTTGAATGTGACATGCAGTGAGCTCGCCACTTTAATGACATGCAGTGTGCTCATCACTTAAATGTGATATGCAGTGCGCTCATCACTTGAATGGGACATGCAGTGTGCTCATCACTTGAATGTGACATGCAGTGAACTCACCACTTCAACGTGACATGCAGTGCGCTCGTTACGTGAATATGACATGCAGTGAGCTCGCCACTTCAATGTGACATGCAGTGAGCTCATCACTTGGACGTGACATGCAGTGTACTCATCACTTGAAAGTGACATGAATTGAGCTCATCACTTGAACATTACATGACATTTTCTACATCACACGACTATACTGACTATATATGATGGGGTATAGTCGTGTGATGTAGAAAAAAGTTTAGTTGGAGGCATATATTTTTGTGACGTAAAATTGTAATGTATAATGACTTTTTGTTAGTAGTAGGGTAGTTGCAGTTGCTTAGCGTCAATATACTAAATTCCTCTGCTGATATGTAACCTCAGCTTATTGGAGAGTATATTGAGTATATTGGTTATATTGATGTAGTTTATATTTTAGTTTTTTTTTATCAGTTTACTACATGGTGGTCATTATATAGTGTAGTGTATACCCAGTTACTTAATGTTAACAGCTCAGATTATTGGAGAGTATATTTGTACATTGATTATATTGATGTAGTTTATATTTATTTTTTTCACATCGGTTTATTGCATGGTAGTAGGGTATGTGTAGTTCTTTAGAAGCTCCCTTTTTTATTTTCCACATAATGCACTAGCTTGATACGCGGTGGTTTGGGCTGTTGCAGTTCTTTATTATTAAAATTTTATCTCCCTTTATTATTGCCAATCCTACATGATACACTAACATAATATGACTTTGAGACCCCCCACCTGCCTACACATTCCACAAGGAGTAACTAATCCCATATCTGCATTTGTCATAAACATGCTAAATTCCTCTGTTATGTAAACTTCTTTATCAAGACGCTCTCCTCCTCCCACCCAATTTAAAATACGCTGCCAAGCTTAGCAGTGTTCGTTAGGACGCTGTCTTTCCGACAGCTCTGTTTCTTCACCTGAGGACGGCTGCTTGCGTTGTGGCCTAAACGTGAGAATTTTATTATATTATGTTTGATTTTTATTATTTTATTTTTTCCCTTCTACGTGCCTTTACTGAAAGAACCAATAATATGGTGCATACCTACTTTTGGTGGGACCTGCTTCCCCTAGAGCAGTGCATACTGACTGTGGTAATACCTGCTATCACTACCGCATTGCATGCTGACTGGTGGTACTCTGCTATGACTACAGCATTGCATACTAACTGTGGTGGTATCCTGCTATGACTACAGCATTGCATGCTGACTGTGGTGGTATCCTGCTATGACTACAGCATTGTATGCTGACTGTGGTGGTATCCTGCTATGACTACAGCATTGCATACTGACTGCGGTGGTATCCTGCTATGACTTCAGCATTGCATGCTGACTGTGGTGGTATCCTGCTATGACTACAGCATTGCATACTGACTGCAGTGGTTTCCTGCTATAACTTCAGCATTGCATACTGACTGCGGTGGTATTCTGCTATGACTACAGCATTGCATGCTGACTGTGGTTGTATCCTGCTATGACTACAGCATTGCATGCTGACTGTGGTGGTATCCTGCTATGACTATAGCAGTGCATGCTGACTATGGTGGTATCCTGCTATGACTACAGCATTGCATACTGACTGTGGTGGTATTCTGCTATGACTACAGCATTGCATACTGACTGTGGTGGTATCCGGCTATGACTACAGCATTGCATGCTAACTGGCGGTATCCTGCTATGACTACAACATTGTGATGCTGACTGTGGTGGTATCCTGCTATGACAACAGCATTGCATGCTGACTGTGGTGGTATCCTGCTATGACTACAGCATTGCTTGCTGACTGTGGTGGTATCCTGCTATGACTACAGCATTGCATGCTAACTGGCGGTATCCTGCTATGACTACAACATTGTGATGCTGACTGTGGTGGTATCCTGCTATGACAACAGCATTGCATGCTGACTGTGGTGGTATCCTGCTATGACTACAGCATTGCTTGCTGACTGTGGTGGTATCCTGCTATGACTACAGCATTGCATGCTGACTGTAGTCGTTTCCTGCTATGACTCAATCATTGCATGCTGACTGTGGTGGTTTCCTGCTATGACTACAGCATTGTATGCTGACTGTGGTGGTATCCTGCTATGACTACAGCATTGCATGCTGAATGTGGTGGTATCCTGCTATGACTACAGCATTGAATACTGACGGTGGTGGTATCCTGCTATGACTACAGCATTGCATACTGACGGTGGTGGTATCCTGCTATGACTACAGCATTGAATGCTGACTGTGGCAGTATCCTGCTATGACTTCAGCATTGCATACTGACTGCGGTGGTATCCTGCTATGACTACAGCATTGCATGCTGACTGCCGTTGTATCCTGCTATGACTTCAGCATTGCATGCTGACTGTGGTTGTATCCTGCTATGACTATAGCAGTGCATGCTGACTATGGTGATATCCTGCTATGACTACAGCATTGCATACTGACTGTGGTGGTATCCTGCTGTGATTACAGCATTGCATCCTGACTGTGGTAGTATCCTGCTATGACTACAGCATTGCATGCTGACTGGTGGTGTCCTGCTATGACTACAGCATTGCATAGTGACTGTGGTGGTATCCTGCTATGACTACAGCATTGCATACTGACAGTGGTGGTATCCTGCTATGACTACAGCATTGCATACTGACTGCGGTGGTCTCCTGCTATGACTACAGCATTGCATGCTGACTGGTGGTTTCCTGCTATGACTACAGTATTGCATGCTGACGGTGGTGGTATCCTGCTATGATTACAGCAGTGCATACTTACTGTGGTACCTGCTATGATTACAGCAGTGCATACTGACTGGTGGTACCTGCTATGATTACAGCAGTGGAAACTGCTGTTGTGGTACCTGCTATGATTACAGCACTGCATATTGTCGTGGTACCTGCTATGATTACAGCAGTGCATACTGACTGTGGTGGGACCTGCTATGATGACAGCATTGCATACTGACTGTGGTGGTATCCTGCTATGACTACAGCATTGCATGCTGACTGTGGTTGTATCCTGCTATGACTACAGCATTGTATGCTGACTGTGGTGGTATCCTGCTATGACTACAGCATTGCATGCTGACTGTGGATGTATCCTGTTATGACTACAGCATTGCATGCTGACTGTGGTGGTATCCTGCTATGACTACAGCATTGCATGCTGACTGTGGTTGTATCCTGCTATGACTATAGCTGTGCATGCTCACTGTGGTGGTATCCTGCTATGACTACAGCATTGCATACTGACTGCAGTGGTATCCTTCTATAACTTCAGCATTGCATACTGACTGCGGTGGTATCCAGCTATGACTACAGCATTGCATGCTGACTGTAGTTGTATCCTGCTATGACTACAGAATTGCATGCTGACTGTGGTGGTATCCTGTTATGACTATAGCAGTGCATGCTGACTATGGTGGTATCCTGCTATGACTACAGCATTGCGATGCTGACTGTGGTGGTATCCTGCTATGATTACAGCATTGCATGCTGACTGTGGTGGTATCCTGCTATGACTACAGCATTGCGTTCTGACTGTGGTGGTAACCTGCTATGACTACAGCATTGCATGCTGACTGTGGTCGTTTCCTGCTATGACTCAAGCATTGCATGCTGACTGTGGTGGTATCCTGCTATGACTACAGCATTGTATGCTGACTGTGGTGGTATCCTGCTATGACTACAGCATTACATGCTGACTGTGGTGGTATCCTGCTATGACTACAGCATTGCATACTGACGGTGGTGGTATCCTGCTATGACTACAGCATCGCATGCTGACTGTGGTGGTATCCTGCTATGACTACAGCATTGCATACTGACGGTAGTGGTATCCTGCTATGACTACAGCATTGCATACTGACTGCGGTGGTATCCTGCTATGACTACAGCATTGCATGCTGACTGCCGTTGTATCCTGCTATGACTTCAGCATTGCATGCTGACTGTGGTTGTATCCTGCTATGACTATAGCAGTGCATGCTGACTATGGTGATATCCTGCTATGACTACAGCATTGCATACTGACTGTGGTGGTATCCTGCTGTGATTACAGCATTGCATCCTGACTGTGGTAGTATCCTGCTATGACTACAGCATTGCATGCTGACTGGTGGTGTCCTGCTATGACTACAGCATTGCATACTGACTGTGGTGGTATCCTGCTATGACTACAGCATTGCATACTGACAGTGGTGGTATCCTGCTTTGACTACAGCATTGCATACTGACTGCGGTGGTCTCCTGCTATGACTACAGCATTGCATGCTGACTGCCGTTGTATCCTGCTATGACTTCAGCATTGCATGCTGACTGTGGTTGTATCCTGCTATGACTATAGCAGTGCATGCTGACTATGGTGATATCCTGCTATGACTACAGCATTGCATACTGACTTTGGTGGTATCCTGCTGTGATTACAGCATTGCATCCTGACTGTGGTAGTATCCTGCTATGACTACAGCATTGCATGCTGACTGGTGGTGTCCTGCTATGACTACAGCATTGCATACTGACTGTGGTGGTATCCTGCTATGACTACAGCATTGCATACTGACAGTGGTGGTATCCTGCTATGACTACAGCATTGCATACTGACTGCGGTGGTCTCCTGCTATGACTACAGCATTGCATGCTGACTGGTGGTTTCCTGCTATGACTACAGTATTGCATGCTGACGGTGGTGGTATCCTGCTATGATTACAGCAGTGCATACTTACTGTGGTACCTGCTATGATTACAGCAGTGCATACTGACTGGTGGTACCTGCTATGATTACAGCAGTGGAAACTGCTGTTGTGGTACCTGCTATGATTACAGCACTGCATATTGTCGTGGTACCTGCTATGATTACAGCAGTGCATACTGACTGTGGTGGGACCTGCTATGATGACAGCATTGCATACTGACTGTGGTGGTATCCTGCTATGACTACAGCATTGTATGCTGACTGTGGTGGTATCCTGCTATGACTAGAGCATTGCATGCTGACTGTGGTTGTATCCTGCTATGACTATAGCAGTGCATGCTCACTGTGGTGGTATCCTGCTATGACTACAGCATTGCATGCTGACTGTGGTGGTATCCTGCTATGACTACAGCATTTCATGCTGACTGTGGTGGTATCCTGCTATGACTACAGCATTGCATACTGACTGCAGTGGTATCCTTCTATAACTTCAGCATTGCATACTGACTGCGGTGGTATCCTGCTATGACTACAGCATTGCATGCTGACTGTAGTTGTATCCTGCTATGACTACAGCATTGCATGCTGACTGTGGTGGTATCCTGCTATGACTATAGCAGTGCATGCTGACTATGGTGGTATCCTGCTATGACTACAGCATTGTGATGCTGACTGTGGTGGTATCCTGCTATGACTACAGCATTGCATGCTGACTGTGGTGGTATCCTGCTATGACTACAGCATTGCGTGCTGACTGTGGTGGTATCCTGCTATGACTACAGCATTGCATGCTGACTGTGGTCGTTTCCTGCTATGACTCAAGCATTGCATGCTGACTGTGGTGGTATCCTGCTATGACTACAGCATTGTATGCTGACTGTGGAGGTATCCTGCTATGACTACAGCATTACATGCTGACTGTGGTGGTATCCTGCTATGACTACAGCATTGCATACTGACGGTAGTGGTATCCTGCTTTGACTACAGCATTGCATACTGACTGCGTTGGTATCCTGCTATGACTACAGCATTGCATGCTGACTGCCGTTGTATCCTGCTATGACTTCAGCATTGCATGCTGACTGTGGTTGTATCCTGCTATGACTATAGCAGTGCATGCTGACTATGGTGATATCCTGCTATGACTACAGCATTGCATACTGACTGTGGTGGTATTCTGCTATGATTACAGCATTGCATCCTGACTGTGGTGGTATCCTGCTTTGACTACAGCATTGCATGCTGACTGGTGGTGTCCTGCTATGACTACAGCATTGCATACTGACTGCAGTGGTATCCTGCTATGACTACAGCATTGCATGATGACTGTGGTTGTATCCTGCTATGACTACAGCATTGCATGCTGACTGTGGTGGTATCCTGCAATGACTACAGCATTGCATGCTGACTGTGGTGGTATCCTGCTATGACTACAGCATTGCTTGCTGACTGTGGTGGTATCCTGCTATGACTACAGCATTGCATGCTGACTGTGGTCGTTTCCTGCTATGACTCAAGCATTGCATGCTGACTTTGGTGGTATCCTGCTATGACTACAGCATTGTATGCTGACTGTGGTGGTATCCTGCTATGACTACAGCATTACATGCTGACTGTGGTGGTATCCTGCTATGACTACAGCATTGCATGCTGACTGTGGTGGTATCCTGCTATGACTACAGCATTGCATGCTGACTGTGGTGGTATCCTGCTATGACTACACTATTGCATGCTGACTGTGGTTGTATCCTGCTATGACTATAGCTGTGCATGCTCACTGTGGTGGTGTCCTGCTATGACTACAGCATTGCATACTGACTGCAGTGGTATCCTTCTATAACTTCAGCATTGCATACTGACTGCGGTGGTATCCAGCTATGACTACAGCATTGCATGCTGACTGTAGTTGTATCCTGCTATGACTACAGCATTGCATGCTGACTGTGGTGGTATCCTGTTATGACTATAGCAGTGCATGCTGACTATGGTGGTATCCTGCTATGACTACAGCATTGCGATGCTGACTGTGGTGGTATCCTGCTATGATTACAGCATTGCATGCTGACTGTGGTGGTATCCTGCTATGACTACAGCATTGCGTTCTGACTGTGGTGGTAACCTGCTATGACTACAGCATTGCATGCTGACTGTGGTCGTTTCCTGCTATGACTCAAGCATTGCATGCTGACTGTGGTGGTATCCTGCTATGACTACAGCATTGTATGCTGACTGTGGTGGTATCCTGCTGTGACTACAGCATTACATGCTGACTGTGGTGGTATCCTGCTATGACTACAGCATTGCATGCAAACTGGTGGTGTCCTGCTATGACTACAGCATTGCATACTGACTGTGGTGGTATCCTGCTATGACTACAGCATTGCATACTGACAGTGGTGGTATCCTGCTATGACTACAGCATTGCATACTGACTGCGGTGGTCTCCTGCTATGACTACAGCATTGCATGCTGACTGGTGGTTTCCTGCTATGACTACAGTATTGCATGCTGACGGTGGTGGTATCCTGCTATGATTACAGCAGTGCATACTTACTGTGGTACCTGCTAAGATTACAGCAGTGCATACTGACTGGTGGTACCTGCTATGATTACAGCAGTGGAAACTGCTGTTGAGGTAACTGCTATGATTACAGCACTGCATATTGTCGTGGTACCTGCTATGATTACAGCAGTGCATACTGACTGTGGTGGGACCTGCTATGATGACAGCATTGCATACTGACTGTGGTGGTATCCTGCTATGACTACAGCATTGCATGCTGACTGTGGTTGTATCCTGCTATGACTACAGCATTGTATGCTGACTGTGGTGGTATCCTGCTGTGACTATAGCTGTGCATGCTCACTGTGGTGGTATCCTGCTATGACTACAGCATTGCATACTGACTGCAGTGGTATCCTTCTATAACTTCAGCATTGCATACTGACTGCGGTGATATCCAGCTATGACTACAGCATTGCATGCTGACTGTAGTTGTATCCTGCTATGACTACAGCATTGCATGCTGACTGTGGTGGTATCCTGCTATGACTACAGCATTGCGTTCTGACTGTGGTGGTAACCTGCTATGACTACAGCATTGCATGCTGACTGTGGTGGTATCCTGTTATGACTATAGCAGTGCATGCTGACTATGGTGGTATCCTGCTATGACTACAGCATTGCGATGCTGACTGTGGTGGTATCCTGCTATGATTACAGCATTGCATGCTGACTGTGGTGGTATCCTGCTATGACTACAGCATTGCGTTCTGACTGTGGTGGTAACCTGCTATGACTACAGCATTGCATGCTGACTGTGGTCGTTTCCTGCTATGACTCAAGCATTGCATGCTGACTGTGGTGGTATCCTGCTATGACTACAGCATTGTATGCTGACTGTGGTGGTATCCTGCTGTGACTACAGCATTACATGCTGACTGTGGTGGTATCCTGCTATGACTACAGCATTGCATACTGACGGTGGTGGTATCCTGCTATGACTACAGCATCGCATGCTGACTGTGGTGGTATCCTGCTATGACTACAGCATTGCATACTGACGGTAGTGGTATCCTGCTATGACTACAGCATTGCATACTGACTGCGGTGGTATCCTGCTATGACTACAGCATTGCATGCTGACTGCCGTTGTATCCTGCTATGACTTCAGCATTGCATGCTGACTGTGGTTGTATCCTGCTATGACTATAGCAGTGCATGCTGACTATGGTGATATCCTGCTATGACTACAGCATTGCATACTGACTGTGGTGGTATCCTTCTGTGATTACAGCATTGCATCCTGACCGTGGTAGTATCCTGCTATGACTACAGCATTGCATGCTGACTGGTGGTGTCCTGCTATGACTACAGCATTGCATACTGACTGTGGTGGTATCCTGCTATGACTACAGCATTGCATACTGACAGTGGTGGTATCCTGCTATGACTACAGCATTGCATACTGACTGCGGTGGTCTCCTGCTATGACTACAGCATTGCATGCTGACTGGTGGTTTCCTGCTATGACTACAGTATTGCATGCTGACGGTGGTGGTATCCTGCTATGATTACAGCAGTGCATACTTACTGTGGTACCTGCTATGATTACAGCAGTGCATACTGACTGGTGGTACCTGCTATGATTACAGCAGTGGAAACTGCTGTTGTGGTACCTGCTATGATTACAGCACTGCATATTGTCGTGGTACCTGCTATGATTACAGCAGTGCATACTGACTGTGGTGGGACCTGCTATGATGACAGCATTGCATACTGACTGTGGTGGTATCCTGCTATGACTACAGCATTGCATGCTGACTGTGGTTGTATCCTGCTATGACTACAGCATTGTATGCTGACTGTGGTGGTATCCTGCTATGACTACAGCATTGCATGCTGACTGTGGATGTATCCTGCTATGACTACAGCATTGCATGCTGACTGTGGTGGTATCCTGCTATGACTAGAGCATTGCATGCTGACTGTGGTTGTATCCTGCTATGACTATAGCAGTGCATGCTCACTGTGGTGGTATCCTGCTATGACTACAGCATTGCATGCTGACTGTGGTGGTATCCTGCTATGACTACAGCATTTCATGCTGACTGTGGTGGTATCCTGCTATGACTACAGCATTGCATACTGACTGCGGTGGTATCCTGCTATGACTACAGCATTGCATGCTGACTGTAGTTGTATCCAGCTATGACTACAGCATTGCATGATGACTGTGGTGGTATCCTGCTATGACTATAGCAGTGCATGCTGACTATGGTGGTATCCTGCTATGACTACAGCATTGTGATGCTGACTGTGGTGGTATCCTGCTATGACTACAGCATTGCGTGCTGACTGTGGTGGTAACCTGCTATGACTACAGCATTGCATGCTGACTGTGGTCGTTTCCTGCTATGACTCAAGCATTGCATGCTGACTGTGTTGGTATCCTGCTATGACTACAGCATTGTATGCTGACTGTGGAGGTATCCTGCTATGACTACAGCATTGCATGCTGACTGTGGTGGTATCCTGCTATGACTACATCATTGCATACTGACGGTGGTGGTATCCTGCTATGACTACACCATCGCATGCTGACTGTGGTGGTATCCTGCTATGACTACAGCATTGCATACTGACGGTAGTGGTATCCTGCTTTGACTACAGCATTGCATACTGACTGCGTTGGTATCCTGCTATGACTACAGCATTGCATGCTGACTGCCGTTGTATCCTGCTATGACTTCAGCATTGCATGCTGACTGTGGTTGTATCCTGCTATGACTATAGCAGTGCATGCTGACTATGGTGATATCCTGCTATGACTACAGCATTGCATACTGACTGTGGTGGTATTCTGCTATGACTACAGCATTGCGTGCTGACTGTGGTGGTAACCTGCTATGACTACAGCATTGCATGCTGACTGTGGTCGTTTCCTGCTATGACTCAAGCATTGCATGCTGACTGTGTTGGTATCCTGCTATGACTACAGCATTGTATGCTGACTGTGGAGGTATCCTGCTATGACTACAGCATTGCATGCTGACTGTGGTGGTATCCTGCTATGACTACATCATTGCATACTGACGGTGGTGGTATCCTGCTATGACTACACCATCGCATGCTGACTGTGGTGGTATCCTGCTATGACTACAGCATTGCATACTGACGGTAGTGGTATCCTGCTTTGACTACAGCATTGCATACTGACTGCGTTGGTATCCTGCTATGACTACAGCATTGCATGCTGACTGCCGTTGTATCCTGCTATGACTTCAGCATTGCATGCTGACTGTGGTTGTATCCTGCTATGACTATAGCAGTGCATGCTGACTATGGTGATATCCTGCTATGACTACAGCATTGCATACTGACTGTGGTGGTATTCTGCTATGATTACAGCATTGCATCCTGACTGTGGTGGTATCCTGCTTTGACTACAGCATTGCATGCTGACTGGTGGTGTCCTGCTATGACTACAGCATTGCATACTGACAGTGGTGGTATCCTGCTATGACTACAGCATTGCATACTGACTGCGGTGGTCTCCTGCTATGACTACAGCATTGCATGCTGACTGGTGGTTTCCTCCTATGACTACAGTAATGCATGCTGACGGTGGTGGTATCCTGCTATGATTACAGCAGTGCATACTTACTGTGGTACCTGCTATGATTACAGCAGTGCATACTGACTGGTGGTACCTGCTATGATTACAGCAGTGGAAACTGCTGTTGTGGTACCTGCTATGATTACAGCAGTGCATATTGTCGTAGTACCTGCTATGATTACAGCAGTGCATACTGACTGTGGTGGGACCTGCTATGATGACAGCATTACATGCTGACTGTGGTGGTATCCTGCTATGACTACAGCATTGCATGCTGACTGTGGTGGTATCCTGCTATGACTACAGCATTGCATGCTGACTGTGGTGGTATCCTGCTATGACTACAGCATTGCATGCTGACTGTGGTAGTATCCTGCTATGACTACAGCATTGCATGCTGACTGGTGGTGTCCTGCAATGACTACAGCATTGCATACTGACTGTGGTGGTATCCTGCTATGACTACAGCATTTCATACTGACTGCGGTGGTCTCCTGCTATGACTACAGCATTGCATGCTGACTGCCGTTGTATCCTGCTATGACTTCAGAATTGCATGCTGACTGTGGTTGTATCCTGCTATGACTATAGCAGTGCATGCTGACTATGGTGATATCCTGCTATGACTACAGCATTGCATACTGACTGTGGTGGTATCCTGCTGTGATTACAGCATTGCATCCTGACTGTGGTAGTATCCTGCTATGACTACAGCATTGCATGCTGACTGGTGGTGTCCTGCTATGACTACAGCATTGCATACTGACTGTGGTGGTATCCTGCTATGACTACAGCATTGCATACTGACAGTGGTGGTATCCTGCTATGACTACAGCATTGCATACTGACTGCGGTGGTCTCCTGCTATGACTACAGCATTGCATGCTGACTGGTGGTTTCCTGCTATGACTACAGTATTGCATGCTGACGGTGGTGGTATCCTGCTATGATTACAGCAGTGCATACTTACTGTGGTACCTGCTATGACTACAGCATTGTATGCTGACTGTGGAGGTATCCTGCTATGACTACAGCATTACATGCTGACTGTGGTGGTATCCTGCTATGACTACATCATTGCATACTGACGGTGGTGGTATCCTGCTATGACTACACCATCGCATGCTGACTGTGGTGGTATCCTGCTATGACTACAGCATTGCATACTGACGGTAGTGGTATCCTGCTTTGACTACAGCATTGCATACTGACTGCGTTGGTATCCTGCTATGACTACAGCATTGCATGCTGACTGCCGTTGTATCCTGCTATGACTTCAGCATTGCATGCTGACTGTGGTTGTATCCTGCTATGACTATAGCAGTGCATGCTGACTATGGTGATATCCTGCTATGACTACAGCATTGCATACTGACTGTGGTGGTATTCTGCTATGATTACAGCATTGCATCCTGACTGTGGTGGTATCCTGCTTTGACTACAGCATTGCATGCTGACTGGTGGTGTCCTGCTATGACTACAGCATTGCATACTGACAGTGGTGGTATCCTGCTATGACTACAGCATTGCATACTGACTGCGGTGGTCTCCTGCTATGACTACAGCATTGCATGCTGACTGGTGGTTTCCTCCTATGACTACAGTAATGCATGCTGACGGTGGTGGTATCCTGCTATGATTACAGCAGTGCATACTTACTGTGGTACCTGCTATGATTACAGCAGTGCATACTGACTGGTGGTACCTGCTATGATTACAGCAGTGGAAACTGCTGTTGTGGTACCTGCTATGATTACAGCAGTGCATATTGTCGTGGTACCTGCTATGATTACAGCAGTGCATACTGACTGTGGTGGGACCTGCTATGATGACAGCATTGCATACTGACTGTGGTGGTATCCTGCTATGACTACAGCATTGCATGCTGACTGTGGTTGTATCCTGCTTTGACTACAGCATTGCATGCTGACTGTGGTGGTATCCTGCAATGACTACAGCATTGCATGCTGACTGTGGTGGTATCCTGCTATGACTACAGCATTGCATACTGACTGCGGTGGTATCCTGCTATGACTACAGCATTGCATGATGACTGTGGTGGTATCCTGCAATGACTACAGCATTGCATGCTGACTGTGGTGGTATCCTGCTATGACTACAGCATTGCTTGCTGACTGTGGTGGTATCCTGCTATGACTACAGCATTGCATGCTGACTGTGGTCGTTTCCTGCTATGACTCAAGCATTGCATGCTGACTTTGGTGGTATCCTGCTATGACTACAGCATTGTATGCTGACTGTGGTGGTATCCTGCTATGACTACAGCATTACATGCTGACTGTGGTGGTATCCTGCTATGACTACAGCATTGCATGCTGACTGTGGTGGTATCCTGCTATGACTACAGCATTGCATGCTGACTGTGGTGGTATCCTGCTATGACTACAGCATTGCATGCTGACTGTGGTAGTATCCTGCTATGACTACAGCATTGCATGCTGACTGGTGGTGTCCTGCAATGACTACAGCATTGCATACTGACTTTGGTGGTATCCTGCTATGACTACAGCATTGCATACTGACTGCGGTGGTCTCCTGCTATGACTACAGCATTGCATGCTGACTGCCGTTGTATCCTGCTATGACTTCAGCATTGCATGCTGACTGTGGTTGTATCCTGCTATGACTATAGCAGTGCATGCTGACTATGGTGATATCCTGCTATGACTACAGCATTGCATACTGACTGTGGTAGTATCCTGCTATGACTACAGCATTGCATGCTGACTGGTGGTGTCCTGCTATGACTACAGCATTGCATGCTGACTGTGGTAGTATCCTGCTATGACTACAGCATTGCATGCTGACTGTAGTTGTATCCTGCTATGACTACAGCATTGCATGCTGACTGTGGTGGTATCCTGCTATGACTATAGCAGTGCATGCTGACTATGGTGGTATCCTGCTATGACTACAGCATTGTGATGCTGACTGTGGTGGTATCCTGCTATGACTACAGCATTGCATGCTGACTGTGGTGGTATCCTGCTATGACTACAGCATTGCGTGCTGACTGTGGTGGTATCCTGCTATGACTACAGCATTGCATGCTGACTGTGGTCGTTTCCTGCTATGACTCAAGCATTGCATGCTGACTGTGTTGGTATCCTGCTATGACTACAGCATTGTATGCTGACTGTGGAGGTATCCTGCTATGACTACAGCATTACATGCTGACTGTGGTGGTATCCTGCTATGACTACATCATTGCATACTGACGGTGGTGGTATCCTGCTATGACTACACCATCGCATGCTGACTGTGGTGGTATCCTGCTATGACTACAGCATTGCATACTGACGGTAGTGGTATCCTGCTTTGACTACAGCATTGCATACTGACTGCGTTGGTATCCTGCTATGACTACAGCATTGCATGCTGACTGCCGTTGTATCCTGCTATGACTTCAGCATTGCATGCTGACTGTGGTTGTATCCTGCTATGACTATAGCAGTGCATGCTGACTATGGTGATATCCTGCTATGACTACAGCATTGCATACTGACTGTGGTGGTATTCTGCTATGATTACAGCATTGCATCCTGACTGTGGTGGTATCCTGCTTTGACTACAGCATTGCATGCTGACTGGTGGTGTCCTGCTATGACTACAGCATTGCATACTGACAGTGGTGGTATCCTGCTATGACTACAGCATTGCATACTGACTGCGGTGGTCTCCTGCTATGACTACAGCATTGCATGCTGACTGGTGGTTTCCTCCTATGACTACAGTAATGCATGCTGACGGTGGTGGTATCCTGCTATGATTACAGCAGTGCATACTTACTGTGGTACCTGCTATGATTACAGCAGTGCATACTGACTGGTGGTACCTGCTATGATTACAGCAGTGGAAACTGCTGTTGTGGTACCTGCTATGATTACAGCAGTGCATATTGTCGTGGTACCTGCTATGATTACAGCAGTGCATACTGACTGTGGTGGGACCTGCTATGATGACAGCATTGCATACTGACTGTGGTGGTATCCTGCTATGACTACAGCATTGCATGCTGACTGTGGTTGTATCCTGCTTTGACTACAGCATTGCATGCTGACTGTGGTGGTATCCTGCAATGACTACAGCATTGCATGCTGACTGTGGTGGTATCCTGCTATGACTACAGCATTGCATACTGACTGCGGTGGTATCCTGCTATGACTACAGCATTGCATGATGACTGTGGTGGTATCCTGCAATGACTACAGCATTGCATGCTGACTGTGGTGGTATCCTGCTATGACTACAGCATTGCTTGCTGACTGTGGTGGTATCCTGCTATGACTACAGCATTGCATGCTGACTGTGGTCGTTTCCTGCTATGACTCAAGCATTGCATGCTGACTTTGGTGGTATCCTGCTATGACTACAGCATTGTATGCTGACTGTGGTGGTATCCTGCTATGACTACAGCATTACATGCTGACTGTGGTGGTATCCTGCTATGACTACAGCATTGCATGCTGACTGTGGTGGTATCCTGCTATGACTACAGCATTGCATGCTGACTGTGGTGGTATCCTGCTATGACTACAGCATTGCATGCTGACTGTGGTAGTATCCTGCTATGACTACAGCATTGCATGCTGACTGGTGGTGTCCTGCAATGACTACAGCATTGCATACTGACTTTGGTGGTATCCTGCTATGACTACAGCATTGCATACTGACTGCGGTGGTCTCCTGCTATGACTACAGCATTGCATGCTGACTGCCGTTGTATCCTGCTATGACTTCAGCATTGCATGCTGACTGTGGTTGTATCCTGCTATGACTATAGCAGTGCATGCTGACTATGGTGATATCCTGCTATGACTACAGCATTGCATACTGACTGTGGTGGTATCCTGCTGTGATTACAGCATTGCATCCTGACTGTGGTAGTATCCTGCTATGACTACAGCATTGCATGCTGACTGGTGGTGTCCTGCTATGACTACAGCATTGCATACTGACTGTGGTGGTATCCTGCTATGACTACAGCATTGCATACTGACAGTGGTGGTATCCTGCTATGACTACAGCATTGCATACTGACTGCGGTGGTCTCCTGCTATGACTACAACATTGCATGCTGACAGTGGTGGTATCCTGCTATGATTACAGCAGTGCATACTTACTGTGGTACCTGCTATGATTACAGCAGTGCATACTGACTGGTGGTACCTGCTATGATTACAGCAGTGGAAACTGCTGTTGTGGTACCTGCTATGATTACAGCACTGCATATTGTCGTGGTACCTGCTATGATTACAGCAGTGCATACTGACTGTGGTGGGACCTGCTATGATGACAGCATTGCATACTGACTGTGGTGGTATCCTGCTATGACTACAGCATTGCATCCTGACTGTGGTTGTATCCTGCTATTTCTACAGCATTGTATGCTGACTGTGGTGGTATCCTGCTATGACTACAGCATTGCATGCTGACTGTGGATGTATCCTGCTATGACTACAGCATTGCATGCTGACTGTGGTGGTATCCTGCTATGACTACAGCATTGCATGCTGACTGTGGTTGTATCCTGCTATGACTATAGCTGTGCATGCTCACTGTGGTGGTATCCTGCTATGACTACAGCATTGCATACTGACTGCAGTGGTATCCTTCTTTAACTTCAGCATTGCATACTGACTGCGGTGGTATCCAGCTATGACTACAGCATTGCATGCTGACTGTAGTTGTATCCTGCTATGACTACAGCATTGCATGCTGACTGTGGTGGTATCCTGTTATGACTATAGCAGTGCATGCTGACTATGGTGGTATCCTGCTATGACTACAGCATTGCGATGCTGACTGTGGTGGTATCCTGCTATGATTACAGCATTGCATGCTGACTGTGGTGGTATCCTGCTATGACTACAGCATTGCGTTCTGACTGTGGTGGTAACCTGCTATGACTACAGCATTGCATGCTGACTGTGGTCGTTTCCTGCTATGACTCAAGCATTGCATGCTGACTGTGGTGGTATCCTGCTATGACTACAGCATTGTATGCTGACTGTGGTGGTATCCTGCTATGACTACAGCATTACATGCTGACTGTGGTGGTATCCTGCTATGACTACAGCATTGCATACTGACGGTGGTGGTATCCTGCTATGACTACAGCATCGCATGCTGACTGTGGTGGTATCCTGCTATGACTACAGCATTGCATACTGACGGTAGTGGTATCCTGCTATGACTACAGCATTGCATACTGACTGCGGTGGTATCCTGCTATGACTACAGCATTGCATGCTGACTGCCGTTGTATCCTGCTATGACTTCAGCATTGCATGCTGACTGTGGTTGTATCCTGCTATGACTATAGCAGTGCATGCTGACTATGGTGATATCCTGCTATGACTACAGCATTGCATACTGACTGTGGTGGTATCCTGCTGTGATTACAGCATTGCATCCTGACTGTGGTACTATCCTGCTATGACTACAGCATTGCATGCTGACTGGTGGTGTCCTGCTATGACTACAGCATTGCATACTGACTGTGGTGGTATCCTGCTATGACTACAGCATTGCATACTGACAGTGGTGGTATCCTGCTATGACTACAGCATTGCATGCTGACTGGTGGTGTCCTGCAATGACTACAGCATTGCATACTGACTGTGGTGGTATCCTGCTATGACTACAGCATTGCATACTGACTGCGGTGGTCTCCTGCTATGACTACAGCATTGCATGCTGACTGCCGTTGTATCCTGCTATGACTTCAGCATTGCATGCTGACTGTGGTTGTATCCTGCTATGACTATAGCAGTGCATGCTGACTATGGTGATATCCTGCTATGACTACAGCATTGCATACTGACTGTGGTGGTATCCTGCTGTGATTACAGCATTGCATCCTGACTGTGGTAGTATCCTGCTATGACTACAGCATTGCATGCTGACTGGTGGTGTCCTGCTATGACTACAGCATTGCATACTGACTGTGGTGGTATCCTGCTATGACTACAGCATTGCATACTGACAGTGGTGGTATCCTGCTATGACTACAGCATTGCATACTGACTGCGGTGGTCTCCTGCTATGACTACAGCATTGCATGCTGACTGGTGGTTTCCTGCTATGACTACAGTATTGCATGCTGACAGTGGTGGTATCCTGCTATGATTACAGCAGTGCATACTTACTGTGGTACCTGCTATGATTACAGCAGTGCATACTGACTGGTGGTACCTGCTATGATTACAGCAGTGGAAACTGCTGTTGTGGTACCTGCTATGATTACAGCACTGCATATTGTCGTGGTACCTGCTATGATTACAGCAGTGCATACTGACTGTGGTGGGACCTGCTATGATGACAGCATTGCATACTGACTGTGGTGGTATCCTGCTATGACTACAGCATTGCATGCTGACTGTGGTTGTATCCTGCTATGACTACAGCATTGTATGCTGACTGTGGTGGTATCCTGCTATGACTACAGCATTGCATGCTGACTGTGGATGTATCCTGCTATGACTACAGCATTGCATGCTGACTGTGGTGGTATCCTGCTATGACTACAGCATTGCATGCTGACTGTGGTTGTATCCTGCTATGACTATAGCTGTGCATGCTCACTGTGGTGGTATCCTGCTATGACTACAGCATTGCATACTGACTGCAGTGGTATCCTTCTATAACTTCAGCATTGCATACTGACTGCGGTGGTATCCAGCTATGACTACAGCATTGCATGCTGACTGTAGTTGTATCCTGCTATGACTACAGCATTGCATGCTGACTGTGGTGGTATCCTGTTATGACTATAGCAGTGCATGCTGACTATGGTGGTATCCTGCTATGACTACAGCATTGCGATGCTGACTGTGGTGGTATCCTGCTATGATTACAGCATTGCATGCTGACTGTGGTGGTATCCTGCTATGACTACAGCATTGCGTTCTGACTGTGGTGGTAACCTGCTATGACTACAGCATTGCATGCTGACTGTGGTCGTTTCCTGCTATGACTCAAGCATTGCATGCTGACTGTGGTGGTATCCTGCTATGACTACAGCATTGTATGCTGACTGTGGTGGTATCCTGCTATGACTACAGCATTACATGCTGACTGTGGTGGTATCCTGCTATGACTACAGCATTGCATACTGACGGTGGTGGTATCCTGCTATGACTACAGCATCGCATGCTGACTGTGGTGGTATCCTGCTATGACTACAGCATTGCATACTGACGGTAGTGGTATCCTGCTATGACTACAGCATTGCATACTGACTGCGGTGGTATCCTGCTATGACTACAGCATTGCATGCTGACTGCCGTTGTATCCTGCTATGACTTCAGCATTGCATGCTGACTGTGGTTGTATCCTGCTATGACTATAGCAGTGCATGCTGACTATGGTGATATCCTGCTATGACTACAGCATTGCATACTGACTGTGGTGGTATCCTGCTGTGATTACAGCATTGCATCCTGACTGTGGTACTATCCTGCTATGACTACAGCATTGCATGCTGACTGGTGGTGTCCTGCTATGACTACAGCATTGCATACTGACTGTGGTGGTATCCTGCTATGACTACAGCATTGCATACTGACAGTGGTGGTATCCTGCTATGACTACAGCATTGCATACTGACTGCGGTGGTCTCCTGCTATGACTACAGCATTGCATGCTGACTGGTGGTTTCCTGCTATGACTACAGTATTGCATGCTGACGGTGGTGGTATCCTGCTATGATTACAGCAGTGCATACTTACTGTGGTACCTGCTATGATTACAGCAGTGCATACTGACTGGTGGTACCTGCTATGATTACAGCAGTGGAAACTGCTGTTGTGGTACCTGCTATGATTACAGCACTGCATATTGTCGTGGTACCTGCTATGATTACAGCAGTGCATACTGACTGTGGTGGGACCTGCTATGATGACAGCATTGCATACTGACTGTGGTGGTATCCTGCTATGACTACAGCATTGCATGCTGACTGTGGTTGTATCCTGATATGACTACAGCATTGTATGCTGACTGTGGTGGTATCCTGCTATGACTACAGCATTGCATGCTGACTGTGGATGTATCCTGCTATGACTACAGCATTGCTTGCTGACTGTGGTGGTATCCTGCTATGACTACAGCATTGCATGCTGACTGTGGTTGTATCCTGCTATGACTATAGCAGTGCATGCTCACTGTGGTGGTATCCTGCTATGACTACAGCATTGCATGCTGACTGTGGTGGTATCCTGCTATGACTACAGCATTTCATGCTGACTGTGGTGGTATCCTGCTATGACTACAGCATTGCATATTGACTGCAGTGGTATCCTTCTATAACTTCAGCATTGCATACTGACTGCGGTGGTATCCTGCTATGACTACAGCATTGCATGCTGACTGTAGTTGTATCCTGCTATGACTACAGCATTGCATGCTGACTGTGGTGGTATCGTGCTATGACTATAGCAGTGCATGCTGACTATGGTGGTATCCTGCTATGACTACAGCATTGTGATGCTGACTGTGGTGGTATCCTGCTATGACTACAGCATTGCATGCTGACTGTGGTGGTATCCTGCTATGACTACAGCATTGCGTGCTGACTGTGGTGGTATCCTGCTATGACTACAGCATTGCATGCTGACTGTGGTCGTTTCCTGCTATGACTCAAGCATTGCATGCTGACTGTGGTGGTATCCTGCTATGACTACAGCATTGTATGCTGACTGTGGAGGTATCCTGCTATGACTACAGCATTACATGCTGACTGTGGTGGTATCCTGCTATGACTACATCATTGCATACTGACGGTGGTGGTATCCTGCTATGACTACACCATCGCATGCTGACTGTGGTGGTATCCTGCTATGACTACAGCATTGCATACTGACGGTAGTGGTATCCTGCTTTGACTACAGCATTGCATACTGACTGCGGTGGTATCCTTCTATGACTACAGCATTGCATGCTGACTGCCGTTGTATCCTGCTATGACTTCAGCATTGCATGCTGACTGTGGTTGTATCCTGCTATGACTATAGCAGTGCATGCTGACTATGGTGATATCCTGCTATGACTACAGCATTGCATACTGACTGTGGTGGTATTCTGCTATGATTACAGCATTGCATCCTGACTGTGGTGGTATCCTGCTTTGACTACAGCATTGCATGCTGACTGGTGGTGTCCTGCTATGACTACAGCATTGCATACTGACAGTGGTGGTATCCTGCTATGACTACAGCATTGCATACTGACTGCGGTGGTCTCCTGCTATGACTACAGCATTGCATGCTGACTGGTGGTTTCCTCCTATGACTACAGTAATGCATGCTGACGGTGGTGGTATCCTGCTATGATTACAGCAGTGCATACTTACTGTGGTACCTGCTATGATTACAGCAGTGCATACTGACTGGTGTTACCTGCTATGATTACAGCAGTGGAAACTGCTGTTGTGGTACCTGCTATGATTACAGCAGTGCATATTGTCGTGGTACCTGCTATGATTACAGCAGTGCATACTGACTGTGGTGGGACCTGCTATGATGACAGCATTGCATACTGACTGTGGTGGTATCCTGCTATGACTACAGCATTGCATGCTGACTGTGGTTGTATCCTGCTTTGACTACAGCATTGCATGCTGACTGTGGTGGTATCCTGCTATGACTACAGCATTGCATGCTGACTGTGGTGGTATCCTGCTATGACTACAGCATTGCATACTGACTGCGGTGGTATCCTGCTATGACTACAGCATTGCATGATGACTGTGGTTGTATCCTGCTATGACTACAGCATTGCATGCTGACTGTGGTGGTATCCTGCAATGACTACAGCATTGCATGCTGACTGTGGTGGTATCCTGCTATGACTACAGCATTGCTTGCTAACTGTGGTGGTATCCTGCTATGACTACCGCATTGCATGCTGACTGTGGTCGTTTCCTGCTATGACTCAAGCATTGCATGCTGACTTTGGTGGTATCCTGCTATGACTACAGCATTGTATGCTGACTGTGGTGGTATCCTGCTATGACTACAGCATTACATGCTGACTGTGGTGGTATCCTGCTATGACTACAGCATTGCATGCTGACTGTGGTGGTATCCTGCTATGACTACAGCACTGCATGCTGACTGTGGTTTATCCTGCTATGACTATAGCAGTGCATGCTGACTATGGTGATATCCTGCTATGACTACAGCATTGCATACTGACTGTGGTGGTATCCTGCTGTGATTACAGCATTGCATCCTGACTGTGGTGGTATCCTGCTTTGACTACAGCATTGCATGCTGACTGGTGTTGTCCTGCTATGACTACAGCATTGCATACTGACTGTGGTGGTATCCTGCTATGACTACAGCATTGCATACTGACAGTGGTGGTATCCTGCTATGACTACAGCATTGCATTCTGACTGCGGTGGTCTCCTGCTATGACTACAGCATTGCATGCTGACTGGTGGTTTCCTTCTATGACTACAGTATTGCATGCTGACGGTGGTGGTATCCTGCTATGATTACAGCAGTGCATACTTACTGTGGTACCTGCTATGATTACAGCAGTGCATACTGACTGGTGTTACCTGCTATGATTACAGCAGTGGAAACTGCTGTTGTGGTACCTGCTATGATTACAGCAGTGCATATTGTCGTGGTACCTGCTATGATTACAGCAGCGCATACTGACTGTGGTGGGACCTGCTATGATGACAGCATTGCATACTGACTGTGGTGGTATCCTGCTATGACTACAGCATTGCATGCTGACTGTGGTTGTATCCTGCTTTGACTACAGCATTGCATGCTGACTGTGGTGGTATCCTGCTATGACTACAGCATTGCATGCTGACTGTGGTGGTATCCTGCTATGACTACAGCATTGCATCCTGACTGCGGTGGTATCCTGCTATGACTACAGCATTGCATGATGACTGTGGTTGTATCCTGCTATGACTACAGCATTGCATGCTGACTGTGGTGGTATCCTGCAATGACTACAGCATTGCATGCTGACTGTGGTGGTATCCTGCTATGACTACAGCATTGCTTGCTAACTGTGGTGGTATCCTGCTATGACTACTGCATTGCATGCTGACTGTGGTCGTTTCCTGCTATGACTCAAGCATTGCATGCTGACTTTGGTGGTATCCTGCTATGACTACAGCATTGTATGCTGACTGTGGTGGTATCCTGCTATGACTACAGCATTACATGCTGACTGTGGTGGTATCCTGCTATGACTACAGCATTGCATGCTGACTGTGGTGGTATCCTGCTATGACTACAGCATTGCATGCTGACTGTGGTTGTATCCTGCTATGACTATAGCAGTGCATGCTGACTATGGTGATATCCTGCTATGACTACAGCATTGCATACTGAGTGTGGTGGTATCCTGCTGTGATTACAGCATTGCATCCTGACTGTGGTGGTATCCTGCTTTGACTACAGCATTGCATGCTGACTGGTGGTGTCCTGCTATGACTACAGCATTGCATACTGACTGTGGTGGTATCCTGCTATGACTACAGCATTGCATACTGACAGTGGTGGTATCCTGCTATGACTACAGCATTGCATTCTGACTGCGGTGGTCTCCTGCTATGACTACAGCATTGCATGCTGACTGGTGGTTTCCTTCTATGACTACAGTATTGCATGCTGACGGTGGTGGTATCCTGCTATGATTACAGCAGTGCATACTTACTGTGGTACCTGCTATGATTACAGCAGTGCATACTGACTGGTGGTACCTGCTATGATTACAGCAGTGGAAACTGCTGTTGTGGTACCTGCTATGATTACAGCAGTGCATATTGTCGTGGTACCTGCTGTGATTACAGCAGTGCATACTGACTGTGGTGGGACCTGCTATGATGACAGCATTGCATACTGACTGTGGTGGTATCCTGCTATGACTACAGCATTGCATGCTGACTGTGGTTGTATCCTGCTTTGACTACAGCATTGCATGCTGACTGTGGTGGTATCCTGCTATGACTACAGCATTGCATGCTGACTGTGGTGGTATCCTGATATGACTACAGCATTGCATACTGACTGCGGTGGTATCCTGCTATGACTACAGCATTGCATGATGACTGTGGTTGTATCCTGCTATGACTACAGCATTGCTTGCTGACTGTGGTTGTATCCTGCTATGACTATAGCAGTGCATGCTCACTGTGGTGGTATCCTGCTGTGACTACAGCATTGCATGCTGACTGTGGTGGTATCCTGCTATGACTACAGCATTGCATGCTGACTGTGGTGGTATCCTGCTATGACTACAGCATTGCATGCTGACTGTGGTGGTATCCTGCTATGACTACAGCATTGCTTGCTGACTGTGTTGGTATCCTGCTATGACTACAGCATTGCATGCTGACTGTGGTCGTTTCCTGCTATGACTCAAGCATTGCATGCTGACTTTGGTGGTATCCTGCTATGACTACAGCATTGTATGCTGACTGTGGTGGTATCCTGCTATGACTATAGCATTACATGCTGACTGTGGTGGTATCCTGCTATGACTACAGCATTGCATGCTGACTGTGGTGGTATCCTGCTATGACTACAACATTGCATACTGACGGTGGTGGTATCCTGCTATGACTACAGCATTGCATGCTGACTGTGGTGGTATCCTGCTATGACTTCAGCATTGCATACTGACTGCGGTGGTATCCTGCTATGACTACAGCATTGCATGATGACTGCCGTTGTATCCTGCTATGACTTCAGCATTGCATGCTGACTGTGGTTGTATCCTGCTATGACTATAGCAGTGCATGCTGACTATGGTAATATCCTGCTATGACTACAGCATTGCATCCTGACTGGTGTTATCCTGCTATGACTACAGCATTGCATGCTGACTGGTGGTGTCCTGCTATGACTACAGCATTGCATCCTGACTGTGGTGGTATCCTGCTATGACTACAGCATTGCATACTGACAGTGGTGGTATCCTGCTATAACTACAGCATTGCATACTGACTGTGGTGGTCTCCTGCTATGACTACAGCATTGGATGCTGACTGGTGGTTTCCTGCTATGACTACAGTATTGCATGCTGACGGTGGTGGTATCCTGCTATGATTACAGCAGTGCATACTGACTGTGGTACCTGCTATGATTACACCAGTGCATACTGACTGTGGTGGGACCTGCTATGATGACAGCATTGCATACTGACTGTGGTGGTATCCTGCTATGACTACAGCATTGTATGCTGACTGTGGTGGTATCCTGCTATGACTACAGCATTGCTTGCTGACTGTGGTGGTATCCTGCTATGACTACAACATTGCATGCTGACTGTGGTGGTATCCTGCTATGACTATAGCATTGCATGCTGACTGTGGTTGTATCCTGCTATGACTATATGAGTGCATGCTGACTATGGTGGTATCCTGCTATGACTACAGCCTTGCATACTGACTGTGGTGGTATTCTGCTATGATTACAGCATTGCATACTGACTGTGGTGGTATCCGGCTATGACTACAGCATTGCATGCTGACTGGTGGTATCCTGCTATGACTACAGCATTGTGATGCTGACTGTGGTTGTATCCTGCTATGACTACAGCATTGCATGCTGACTGTGGTGGTATCGTGCTATGACTACAGCATTGCTTGCTGACTGGTGGTATCCTGCTATGACTACAGCATTGCTTGCTAACTGTGGTGGTATCCTGTTATGACTACCGCATTGCATGCTGACTGTGGTCGTTTCCTGCTATGACTCAAGCATTGCATGCTGACTTTGGTGGTATCCTGCTATGACTACAGCATTGCATCCTGACTGTGGTGGTATCCTGCTATGACTACAGCATTGCATACTGACAGTGGTGGTATCCTGCTATAACTACAGCATTGCATACTGACTGTGGTGGTCTCCTGCTATGACTACAGCATTGGATGCTGACTGGTGGTTTCCTGCTATGACTACAGTATTGCATGCTGACGGTGGTGGTATCCTGCTATGATTACAGCAGTGCATACTTACTGTGGTACCTGCTATGATTACAGCAGTGCATACTGACTGGTGGTACCTGCTATGATTACAGCAGTGGAAACTGCTGTTGTGGTACCTGCTATGATTACAGCACTGCATATTGTCGTGGTACCTGCTATGATTACAGCAGTGCATACTGACTGTGGTGGGACCTGCTATGATGACAGCATTGCATACTGACTGTGGTGGTATCCTGCTATGACTACAGCATTGCATGCTGACTGTGGTTGTATCCTGATATGACTACAGCATTGTATGCTGACTGTGGTGGTATCCTGCTATGACTACAGCATTGCATGCTGACTGTGGATGTATCCTGCTATGACTACAGCATTGCTTGCTGACTGTGGTGGTATCCTGCTATGACTACAGCATTGCATGCTGACTGTGGTTGTATCCTGCTATGACTATAGCAGTGCATGCTCACTGTGGTGGTATCCTGCTATGACTACCGCATTGCATGCTGACTGTGGTGGTATCCTGCTATGACTACAGCATTTCATGCTGACTGTGGTGGTATCCTGCTATGACTACAGCATTGCATATTGACTGCAGTGGTATCCTTCTATAACTTCAGCATTGCATACTGACTGCGGTGGTATCCTGCTATGACTACAGCATTGCATGCTGACTGTAGTTGTATCCTGCTATGACTACATCATTGCATGCTGACTGTGGTGGTATCGTGCTATGACTATAGCAGTGCATGCTGACTATGGTGGTATCCTGCTATGACTACAGCATTGTGATGCTGACTGTGGTGGTATCCTGCTATGACTACAGCATTGCATGCTGACTGTGGTGGTATCCTGCTATGACTACAGCATTGCGTGCTGACTGTGGTGGTATCCTGCTATGACTACAGCATTGCATGCTGACTGTGGTCGTTTCCTGCTATGACTCAAGCATTGCATGCTGACTGTGGTGGTATCCTGCTATGACTACAGCATTGTATGCTGACTGTGGAGGTATCCTGCTATGACTACAGCATTACATGCTGACTGTGGTGGTATCCTGCTATGACTACATCATTGCATACTGACGGTGGTGGTATCCTGCTATGACTACACCATCGCATGCTGACTGTGGTGGTATCCTGCTATGACTACAGCATTGCATACTGACGGTAGTGGTATCCTGCTTTGACTACAGCATTGCATACTGACTGCGGTGGTATCCTTCTATGACTACAGCATTGCATGCTGACTGCCGTTGTATTCTGCTATGACTTCAGCATTGCATGCTGACTGTGGTTGTATCCTGCTATGACTATAGCAGTGCATGCTGACTATGGTGATATCCTGCTATGACTACAGCATTGCATACTGACTGTGGTGGTATTCTGCTATGATTACAGCATTGCATCCTGACTGTGGTGGTATCCTGCTTTGACTACAGCATTGCATGCTGACTGGTGGTGTCCTGCTATGACTACAGCATTGCATACTGACAGTGGTGGTATCCTGTTATGACTACAGCATTGCATACTGACTGCGGTGGTCTCCTGCTATGACTACAGCATTGCATGCTGACTGGTGGTTTCCTCCTATGACTACAGTAATGCATGCTGACGGTGGTGGTATCCTGCTATGATTACAGCAGTGCATACTTACTGTGGTACCTGCTATGATTACAGCAGTGCATACTGACTGGTGTTACCTGCTATGATTACAGCAGTGGAAACTGCTGTTGTGGTACCTGCTATGATTACAGCAGTGCATATTGTCGTGGTACCTGCTATGATTACAGCAGTGCATACTGACTGTGGTGGGACCTGCTATGATGACAGCATTGCATACTGACTGTGGTGGTATCCTGCTATGACTACAGCATTGCATGCTGACTGTGGTTGTATCCTGCTTTGACTACAGCATTGCATGCTGACTGTGGTGGTATCCTGCTATGACTACAGCATTGCATGCTGACTGTGGTGGTATCCTGCTATGACTACAGCATTGCATACTGACTGCGGTGGTATCCTGCTATGACTACAGCATTGCATGATGACTGTGGTTGTATCCTGCTATGACTACAGCATTGCATGCTGACTGTGGTGGTATCCTGCAATGACTACAGCATTGCATGCTGACTGTGGTGGTATCCTGCTATGACTGCAGCATTGCTTGCTAACTGTGGTGGTATCCTGCTATGACTACCGCATTGCATGCTGACTGTGGTCGTTTCCTGCTATGACTCAAGCATTGCATGCTGACTTTGGTGGTATCCTGCTATGACTACAGCATTGTATGCTGACTGTGGTGGTATCCTGCTATGACTACAGCATTACATGCTGACTGTGGTGGTATCCTGCTATGACTACAGCATTGCATGCTGACTGTGGTGGTATCCTGCTATGACTACAGCATTGCATGCTGACTGTGGTTGTATCCTGCTATGACTATAGCAGTGCATGCTGACTATGGTGATATCCTGCTATGACTACAGCATTGCATACTGACTGTGGTGGTATCCTGCTGTGATTACAGCATTGCATCCTGACTGTGGTGGTATCCTGCTTTGACTACAGCATTGCATGCTGACTGGTGGTGTCCTGCTATGACTACAGCATTGCATACTGACTGTGGTGGTATCCTGCTATGACTACAGCATTGCATACTGACAGTGGTGGTATCCTGCTATGACTACAGCATTGCATTCTGACTGCGGTGGTCTCCTGCTATGACTACAGCATTGCATGCTGACTGGTGGTTTCCTTCTATGACTACAGTATTGCATGCTGACGGTGGTGGTATCCTGCTATGATTACAGCAGTGCATACTTACTGTGGTACCTGCTATGATTACAGCAGTGCATACTGACTGGTGTTACCTGCTATGATTACAGCAGTGGAAACTGCTGTTGTGGTACCTGCTATGATTACAGCAGTGCATATTGTCGTGGTACCTGCTATGATTACAGCAGTGCATACTGACTGTGGTGGGACCTGCTATGATGACAGCATTGCATACTGACTGTGGTGGTATCCTGCTATGACTACAGCATTGCATGCTGACTGTGGTTGTATCCTGCTTTGACTACAGCATTTCATGCTGACTGTGGTGGTATCCTGCTATGACTACAGCATTGCATGCTGACTGTGGTGGTATCCTGCTATGACTACAGCATTGCATACTGACTGCGGTGGTATCCTGCTATGACTACAGCATTGCATGATGACTGTGGTTGTATCCTGCTATGACTACAGCATTGCATGCTGACTGTGGTGGTATCCTGCAATGACTACAGCATTGCATGCTGACTGTGGTGGTATCCTGCTATGACTACAGCATTGCTTGCTAACTGTGGTGGTATCCTGCTATGACTACCGCATTGCATGCTGACTGTGGTCGTTTCCTGCTATGACTCAAGCATTGCATGCTGACTTTGGTGGTATCCTGCTATGACTACAGCATTGTATGCTGACTGTGGTGGTATCCTGCTATGACTACAGCATTACATGCTGACTGTGGTGGTATCCTGCTATGACTACAGCATTGCATGCTGACTGTGGTGGTATCCTGCTATGACTACAGCATTGCATGCTGACTGTGGTTGTATCCTGCTATGACTATAGCAGTGCATGCTGACTATGGTGATATCCTGCTATGACTACAGCATTGCATACTGACTGTGGTGGTATCCTGCTGTGATTACAGCATTGCATCCTGACTGTGGTGGTATCCTGCTTTGACTACAGCATTGCATGCTGACTGGTGGTGTCCTGCTATGACTACAGCATTGCATACTGACTGTGGTGGTATCCTGCTATGACTACAGCATTGCATACTGACAGTGGTGGTATCCTGCTATGACTACAGCATTGCATTCTGACTGCGGTGGTCTCCTGCTATGACTACAGCATTGCATGCTGACTGGTGGTTTCCTTCTATGACTACAGTATTGCATGCTGACGGTGGTGGTATCCTGCTATGATTACAGCAGTGCATACTTACTGTGGTACCTGCTATGATTACAGCAGTGCATACTGACTGGTGGTACCTGCTATGATTACAGCAGTGGAAACTGCTGTTGTGGTACCTGCTATGATTACAGCAGTGCATATTGTCGTGGTACCTGCTGTGATTACAGCAGTGCATACTGACTGTGGTGGGACCTGCTATGATGACAGCATTGCATACTGACTGTGGTGGTATCCTGCTATGACTACAGCATTGCATGCTGACTGTGGTTGTATCCTGCTTTGACTACAGCATTGCATGCTGACTGTGGTGGTATCCTGCTATGACTACAGCATTGCATGCTGACTGTGGTGGTATCCTGATATGACTACAGCATTGCATACTGACTGCGGTGGTATCCTGCTATGACTACAGCATTGCATGATGACTGTGGTTGTATCCTGCTATGACTACAGCATTGCTTGCTGACTGTGGTTGTATCCTACTATGACTATAGCAGTGCATGCTCACTGTGGTGGTATCCTGCTGTGACTACAGCATTGCATGCTGACTGTGGTGGTATCCTGCTATGACTACAGCATTGCATGCTGACTGTGGTGGTATCCTGCTATGACTACAGCATTGCATGCTGACTGTGGTGGTATCCTGCTATGACTACAGCATTGCTTGCTGACTGTGTTGGTATCCTGCTATGACTACAGCATTGCATGCTGACTGTGGTCGTTTCCTGCTATGACTCAAGCATTGCATGCTGACTTTGGTGGTATCCTGCTATGACTACAGCATTGTATGCTGACTGTGGTGGTATCCTGCTATGACTATAGCATTACATGCTGACTGTGGTGGTATCCTGCTATGACTACAGCATTGCATGCTGACTGTGGTGGTATCCTGCTATGACTACAACATTGCATACTGACGGTGGTGGTATCCTGCTATGACTACAGCATTGCATGCTGACTGTGGTGGTATCCTGCTATGACTTCAGCATTGCATACTGACTGCGGTGGTATCCTGCTATGACTACAGCATTGCATGATGACTGCCGTTGTATCCTGCTATGACTTCAGCATTGCATGCTGACTGTGGTTGTATCCTGCTATGACTATAGCAGTGCATGCTGACTATGGTAATATCCTGCTATGACTACAGCATTGCATCCTGACTGGTGTTATCCTGCTATGACTACAGCATTGCATGCTGACTGGTGGTGTCCTGCTATGACTACAGCATTGCATCCTGACTCTGGTGGTATCCTGCTATGACTACAGCATTGCATACTGACAGTGGTGGTATCCTGCTATAACTACAGCATTGCATACTGACTGTGGTGGTCTCCTGCTATGACTACAGCATTGGATGCTGACTGGTGGTTTCCTGCTATGACTACAGTATTGCATGCTGACGGTGGTGGTATCCTGCTATGATTACAGCAGTGCATACTGACTGTGGTACCTGCTATGATTACACCAGTGCATACTGACTGTGGTGGGACCTGCTATGATGACAGCATTGCATACTGACTGTGGTGGTATCCTGCTATGACTACAGCATTGTATGCTGACTGTGGTGGTATCCTGCTATGACTACAGCATTGCTTGCTGACTGTGGTGGTATCCTGCTATGACTACAACATTGCATGCTGACTGTGGTGGTATCCTGCTATGACTATAGCATTGCATGCTGACTGTGGTTGTATCCTGCTATGACTATATGAGTGCATGCTGACTATGGTGGTATCCTGCTATGACTACAGCCTTGCATACTGACTGTGGTGGTATTCTGCTATGATTACAGCATTGCATACTGACTGTGGTGGTATCCGGCTATGACTACAGCATTGCATGCTGACTGGTGGTATCCTGCTATGACTACAGCATTGTGATGCTGACTGTGGTTGTATCCTGCTATGACTACAGCATTGCATGCTGACTGTGGTGGTATCGTGCTATGACTACAGCATTGCTTGCTGACTGGTGATATCCTGCTATGACTACAGCATTGCTTGCTAACTGTGGTGGTATCCTGCTATGACTACCGCATTGCATGCTGACTGTGGTCGTTTCCTGCTATGACTCAAGCATTGCATGCTGACTTTGGTGGTATCCTGCTATGACTACAGCATTGCATCCTGACTGTGGTGGTATCCTGCTATGACTACAGCATTGCATACTGACAGTGGTGGTATCCTGCTATAACTACAGCATTGCATACTGACTGTGGTGGTCTCCTGCTATGACTACAGCATTGGATGCTGACTGGTGGTTTCCTGCTATGACTACAGTATTGCATGCTGACGGTGGTGGTATCCTGCTATGATTACAGCAGTGCATACTGACTGTGGTACCTGCTATGATTACACCAGTGCATACTGACTGTGGTGGGACCTGCTATGATGACAGCATTGCATACTGACTGTGGTGGTGTCCTGCTATGACTACAGCATTGCATCCTGACTCTGGTGGTATCCTGCTATGACTACAGCATTGCATACTGACAGTGGTGGTATCCTGCTATAACTACAGCATTGCATACTGACTGTGGTGGTCTCCTGCTATGACTACAGCATTGGATGCTGACTGGTGGTTTCCTGCTATGACTACAGTATTGCATGCTGACGGTGGTGGTATCCTGCTATGATTACAGCAGTGCATACTGACTGTGGTACCTGCTATGATTACACCAGTGCATACTGACTGTGGTGGGACCTGCTATGATGACAGCATTGCATACTGACTGTGGTGGTATCCTGCTATGACTACAGCATTGTATGCTGACTGTGGTGGTATCCTGCTATGACTACAGCATTGCTTGCTGACTGTGGTGGTATCCTGCTATGACTACAACATTGCATGCTGACTGTGGTGGTATCCTGCTATGACTATAGCATTGCATGCTGACTGTGGTTGTATCCTGCTATGACTATATGAGTGCATGCTGACTATGGTGGTATCCTGCTATGACTACAGCCTTGCATACTGACTGTGGTGGTATTCTGCTATGATTACAGCATTGCATACTGACTGTGGTGGTATCCGGCTATGACTACAGCATTGCATGCTGACTGGTGGTATCCTGCTATGACTACAGCATTGTGATGCTGACTGTGGTTGTATCCTGCTATGACTACAGCATTGCATGCTGACTGTGGTGGTATCGTGCTATGACTACAGCATTGCTTGCTGACTGGTGATATCCTGCTATGACTACAGCATTGCTTGCTAACTGTGGTGGTATCCTGCTATGACTACCGCATTGCATGCTGACTGTGGTCGTTTCCTGCTATGACTCAAGCATTGCATGCTGACTTTGGTGGTATCCTGCTATGACTACAGCATTGCATCCTGACTGTGGTGGTATCCTGCTATGACTACAGCATTGCATACTGACAGTGGTGGTATCCTGCTATAACTACAGCATTGCATACTGACTGTGGTGGTCTCCTGCTATGACTACAGCATTGGATGCTGACTGGTGGTTTCCTGCTATGACTACAGTATTGCATGCTGACGGTGGTGGTATCCTGCTATGATTACAGCAGTGCATACTGACTGTGGTACCTGCTATGATTACACCAGTGCATACTGACTGTGGTGGGACCTGCTATGATGACAGCATTGCATACTGACTGTGGTGGTATCCTGCTATGACTACAGCATTGTATGCTGACTGTGGTGGTATCCTGCTATGACTACAGCATTGCTTGCTGACTGTGGTGGTATCCTGCTATGACTACAACATTGCATGCTGACTGTGGTGGTATCCTGCTATGACTATAGCATTGCATGCTGACTGTGGTTGTATCCTGCTATGACTATATGAGTGCATGCTGACTATGGTGGTATCCTGCTATGACTACAGCCTTGCATACTGACTGTGGTGGTATTCTGCTATGATTACAGCATTGCATACTGACTGTGGTGGTATCCGGCTATGACTACAGCATTGCATGCTGACTGGTGGTATCCTGCTATGACTACAGCAATGTGATGCTGACTGTGGTTGTATCCTGCTATGACTACAGCATTGCATGCTGACTGTGGTGGTATCGTGCTATGACTACAGCATTGCTTGCTGACTGGTGGTATCCTGCTATGACTACAGCATTGCTTGCTAACTGTGGTGGTATCCTGCTATGACTACCGCATTGCATGCTGACTGTGGTCGTTTCCTGCTGTGACTCAAGCATTGCATGCTGACTTTGGTGGTATCCTGCTATGACTACAGCATTGCATACTGACTGTGGTGGTATCCTGCTATGATTACAGCATTGCATCCTGACTGTGGTGGTATCCTGCTTTGACTACAGCATTGCATGCTGACTGGTGGTGTCCTGCTATGACTACAGCATTGCATACTGACTGTGGTGGTATCCTGCTATGACTACAGCATTGCATACTGACAGTGGTGGTATCCTGCTATAACTACAGCATTGCATACTGACTGTGGTGGTCTCCTGCTATGACTACAGCATTGGATGCTGACTGGTGGTTTCCTGCTATGACTACAGTATTGCATGCTGACGGTGGTGGTATCCTGCTATGATTACAGCAGTGCATACTGACTGTGGTACCTGCTATGATTACACCAGTGCATACTGACTGTGGTGGGACCTGCTATGATGACAGCATTGCATACTGACTGTGGTGGTATCCTGCTATGACTACAGCATTGTATGCTGACTGTGGTGGTATCCTGCTATGACTACAGCATTGCTTGCTGACTGTGGTGGTATCCTGCTATGACTACAACATTGCATGCTGACTGTGGTGGTATCCTGCTATGACTATAGCATTGCATGCTGACTGTGGTTGTATCCTGCTAAGACTATATGAGTGCATGCTGACTATGGTGGTATCCTGCTATGACTACAGCCTTGCATACTGACTGTGGTGGTATTCTGCTATGATTACAGCATTGCATACTGACTGTGGTGGTATCCGGCTATGACTACAGCATTGCATGCTGACTGGTGGTATCCTGCTATGACTACAGCAATGTGATGCTGACTGTGGTTGTATCCTGCTATGACTACAGCATTGCATGCTGACTGTGGTGGTATCGTGCTATGACTACAGCATTGCTTGCTGACTGGTGGTATCCTGCTATGACTACAGCATTGCTTGCTAACTGTGGTGGTATCCTGCTATGACTACCGCATTGCATGCTGACTGTGGTCGTTTCCTGCTGTGACTCAAGCATTGCATGCTGACTTTGGTGGTATCCTGCTATGACTACAGCATTGTATGCTGACTGTGGTGGTATCCTGCTATGACTACAGCATTACATGCTGACTGTGGTGGTATCCTGCTATGACTACAGCATTGCATGCTGACTGTGGTGGTATCCTGCTATGACTACAGCATTGCATGCTGACTGTGGTTGTATCCTGCTATGACTATAGCAGTGCATGCTGACTATGGTGATATCCTGCTATGACTACAGCATTGCATACTGACTGTGGTGGTATCCTGCTGTGATTACAGCATTGCATCCTGACTGTGGTGGTATCCTGCTTTGACTACAGCATTGCATGCTGACTGGTGGTGTCCTGCTATGACTACAGCATTGCATACTGACTGTGGTGGTATCCTGCTATGACTACAGCATTGCATACTGACAGTGGTGGTATCCTGCTATGACTACAGCATTGCATTCTGACTGCGGTGGTCTCCTGCTATGACTACAGCATTGCATGCTGACTGGTGGTTTCCTTCTATGACTACAGTATTGCATGCTGACGGTGGTGGTATCCTGCTATGATTACAGCAGTGCATACTTACTGTGGTACCTGCTATGATTACAGCAGTGCATACTGACTGGTGTTACCTGCTATGATTACAGCAGTGGAAACTGCTGTTGTGGTACCTGCTATGATTACAGCAGTGCATATTGTCGTGGTACCTGCTATGATTACAGCAGTGCATACTGACTGTGGTGGGACCTGCTATGATGACAGCATTGCATACTGACTGTGGTGGTATCCTGCTATGACTACAGCATTGCATGCTGACTGTGGTTGTATCCTGCTTTGACTACAGCATTGCATGCTGACTATGGTGGTATCCTGCTATGACTACAGCATTGCATGCTGACTGTGGTGGTATCCTGCTATGACTACAGCATTGCATACTGACTGCGGTGGTATCCTGCTATGACTACAGCATTGCATGATGACTGTGGTTGTATCCTGCTATGACTACAGCATTGCATGCTGACTGTGGTGGTATCCTGCAATGACTACAGCATTGCATGCTGACTGTGGTGGTATCCTGCTATGACTACAGCATTGCTTGCTAACTGTGGTGGTATCCTGCTATGACTACCGCATTGCATGCTGACTGTGGTCGTTTCCTGCTATGACTCAAGCATTGCATGCTGACTTTGGTGGTATCCTGCTATGACTACAGCATTGTATGCTGACTGTGGTGGTATCCTGCTATGACTACAGCATTACATGCTGACTGTGGTGGTATCCTGCTATGACTACAGCATTGCATGCTGACTGTGGTGGTATCCTGCTATGACTACAGCATTGCATGCTGACTGTGGTTGTATCCTGCTATGACTATAGCAGTGCATGCTGACTATGGTGATATCCTGCTATGACTACAGCATTGCATACTGACTGTGGTGGTATCCTGCTGTGATTACAGCATTGCATCCTGACTGTGGTGGTATCCTGCTTTGACTACAGCATTGCATGCTGACTGGTGGTGTCCTGCTATGACTACAGCATTGCATACTGACTGTGGTGGTATCCTGCTATGACTACAGCATTGCATACTGACAGTGGTGGTATCCTGCTATGACTACAGCATTGTATTCTGACTGCGGTGGTCTCCTGCTATGACTACAGCATTGCATGCTGACTGGTGGTTTCCTTCTATGACTACAGTATTGCATGCTGACGGTGGTGGTATCCTGCTATGATTACAGCAGTGCATACTTACTGTGGTACCTGCTATGATTACAGCAGTGCATACTGACTGGTGGTACCTGCTATGATTACAGCAGTGGAAACTGCTGTTGTGGTACCTGCTATGATTACAGCAGTGCATATTGTCGTGGTACCTGCTGTGATTACAGCAGTGCATACTGACTGTGGTGGGACCTGCTATGATGACAGCATTGCATACTGACTGTGGTGGTATCCTGCTATGACTACAGCATTGCATGCTGACTGTGGTTGTATCCTGCTTTGACTACAGCATTGCATGCTGACTGTGGTGGTATCCTGCTATGACTACAGCATTTCATGCTGACTGTGGTGGTATCCTGATATGACTACAGCATTGCATACTGACTGCGGTGGTATCCTGCTATGACTACAGCATTGCATGATGACTGTGGTTGTATCCTGCTATGACTACAGCATTGCTTGCTGACTGTGGTTGTATCCTGCTATGACTATAGCAGTGCATGCTCACTGTGGTGGTATCCTGCTGTGACTACAGCATTGCATGCTGACTGTGGTGGTATCCTGCTATGACTACAGCATTGCATGCTGACTGTGGTGGTATCCTGCTATGACTACAGCATTGCATGCTGACTGTGGTGGTATCCTGCTATGACTACAGCATTGCTTGCTGACTGTGGTGGTATCCTGCTATGACTACAGCATTGCATGCTGACTGTGGTCGTTTCCTGCTATGACTCAAGCATTGCATGCTGACTTTGGTGGTATCCTGCTATGACTACAGCATTGTATGCTGACTGTGGTGGTATCCTGCTATGACTATAGCATTACATGCTGACTGTGGTGGTATCCTGCTATGACTACAGCATTGCATGCTGACTGTGGTGGTATCCTGCTATGACTACAACATTGCATACTGACGGTGGTGGTATCCTGCTATGACTACAGCATTGCATGCTGACTGTGGTGGTATCCTGCTATGACTTCAGCATTGCATACTGACTGCGGTGGTATCCTGCTATGACTACAGCATTGCATGATGACTGCCGTTGTATCCTGCTATGACTTCAGCATTGCATGCTGACTGTGGTTGTATCCTGCTATGACTATAACAGTGCATGCTGACTATGGTAATATCCTGCTATGACTACAGCATTGCATCCTGACTGGTGTTATCCTGCTATGACTACAGCATTGCATGCTGACTGGTGGTGTCCTGCTATGACTACAGCATTGCATCCTGACTGTGGTGGTATCCTGCTATGACTACAGCATTGCATACTGACAGTGGTGGTATCCTGCTATAACTACAGCATTGCATACTGACTGTGGTGGTCTCCTGCTATGACTACAGCATTGGATGCTGACTGGTGGTTTCCTGCTATGACTACAGTATTGCATGCTGACGGTGGTGGTATCCTGCTATGATTACAGCAGTGCATACTGACTGTGGTACCTGCTATGATTACACCAGTGCATACTGACTGTGGTGGGACCTGCTATGATGACAGCATTGCATACTGACTGTGGTGGTATCCTGCTATGACTACAGCATTGTATGCTGACTTTGGTGGTATCCTGCTATGACTACAGCATTGCTTGCTGACTGTGGTGGTATCCTGCTATGACTACAACATTGCATGCTGACTGTGGTGGTATCCTGCTATGACTATAGCATTGCATGCTGACTGTGGTTGTATCCTGCTATGACTATATGAGTGCATGCTGACTATGGTGGTATCCTGCTGTGACTAAAGCATTGCATGCTGACTGTGGTGGTATCCTGCTATGACTACTGCATTGCATGCTGACTGTGATGGTATCCTGCAATGACTACAGCATTGCATGCTGACTGTGGTGGTATCCTGCTATGACTACAGCATTGTGATGCTGACTGTGGTTGTATCCTGCTATGACTACAGCATTGCATGCTGACTGTGGTGGTATCGTGCTATGACTACAGCATTGTATGCTGACTGTGGTGGTATCCTGCTATGACTACAGCATTGCATGCTGACTGTGGTGGTATTCTGCTATGACTACAGCATTGCATACTGACTGCAGTGGTATCCTTCTATAACTTTTGCATTGCATACTGACTGCTGTGGTATCCTGCTATGACTACAGCATTGCATGCTGACTGTAGTTGTATCCTGCTATGACTACAGCATTGCATGCTGACTGTGGTGGTATCCTGCTATGACTATAGCAGTGCATGCTGACTATGGTGGTATCCTGCTATGACTACAGCATTGTGATACTGACTGTGGTGGTATCCTGCTATGACTACAGCATTGCATGCTGACTGTGGTGGTATCCTGCTATGACTACAGCATTGCGTGCTGACTGTGGTGGTATCCTGCTATGACTACAGCATTGCATGCTGACTGTGGTCGTTTCCTGCTATGACTCAAGCATTGCATGCTGACTGTGGTGGTATCCTGCTATGACTACAGCATTGTATGCTGACTGTGGTGGTATCCTGCTATGACTACAGCATTACATGCTGACTGTGGTGGTATCCTGCTATGACTACAGCATTGCATGCTGACTGTGGTGGTATCCTGCTATGACTACAGCATTGCATACTGACGGTGGTGGTATCCTGCTATGACTACAGCATTGCATGCTGACTGTGGTGGTATCCTGCTATGACTACAGCATTGCATACTGACGGTAGTGGTATCCTGCTATGACTACAGCATCGCATGCTGACTGTGGTGGTATCCTGCTATGACTACAGCATTGCATACTGACGGTAGTGGTATCCTGCTATGACTACAGCATTGCATACTGACTGTGGTGGTATCCTGCTATGACTACAGCATTGTGATGCTGACTGTGGTTGTATCCTGCTATGACTACAGCATTGCATGCTGACTGTGGTGGTATTGTGCTATGACTACAGCATTGTATGCTGACTGTGGTGGTATCCTGCTATGACTACAGCATTGCATGCTGACTGTGGTGGTATCCTGCTATGACTACAGCATTGCATACTGACTGCAGTGGTATCCTTCTATAACTTCAGCATTGCATACTGACTGATGTGGTATCCTGCTATGACTACAGCATTGCATGCTGACTGTAGTTGTATCCTGCTATGACTACAGCATTGCATGCTGACTGTGGTGGTATCCTGCTATGACTATAGCAGTGCATGCTGACTATCGTGGTATCCTGCTATGACTACAGCATTGTGATACTGACTGTGGTGGTATCCTGCTATGACTACAGCATTGCATGCTGACTGTGGTGGTATCCTGCTATGACTACAGCATTGCGTGCTGACTGTGGTGGTATCCTGCTATGACTACAGCATTGCATGCTGACTGTGGTCGTTTCCTGCTATGACTCAAGCATTGCATGCTGACTGTGGTGGTATCCTGCTATGACTACAGCATTGTATGCTGACTGTGGTGGTATCCTGCTATGACTACAGCATTACATGCTGACTGTGGTGGTATCCTGCTATGACTACAGCATTGCATGCTGACTGTGGTGGTATCCTGCTATGACTACAGCATTGCATACTGACGGTGGTGGTATCCTGCTATGACTACAGCATCGCATGCTGACTGTGGTGGTATCCTGCTATGACTACAGCATTGCATACTGACGGTAGTGGTATCCTGCTATGACTACAGCATTGCATACTGACTGCGGTGGTATCCTGCTATGACTACAGCATTGCATGCTGTCTGCCGTTGTATCCTGCTTTGACTTCAGCATTGCATGCTGACTGTGGTTGTATCCTGCAATGACTATAGCAGTGCATGCTGACTATGGTGATATCCTGCTATGACTACAGCATTGCATACTGACTGTGGTGGTATCCTGCTATGATTACAGCATTGCATCCTGACTGTGGTGGTATCCTGCTTTGACTACAGCATTGCATGCTGACTGGTGGTGTCCTGCTATGACTACAGCATTGCATACTGACTGTGGTGGTATCCTGCTATGACTACAGCATTGCATACTGACAGTGGTGGTATCCTGCTATGACTACAGCATTGCATACTGACTGCGGTGGTCTCCTGCTATGACTACAGCATTGCATGCTGACTGGTGGTTTCCTGCTATGACTACAGTATTGCATGCTGACGGTGGTGGTATGCTGCTATGATTACAGCAGTGCATACTTACTGTGGTACCTGCTATGATTACAGCAGTGCATACTGACTGGTGGTACCTGCTATGATTACAGCAGTGGAAACTGCTGTTGTGGTACCTGCTATGATTACAGCAGTGCATATTGTCGTGGTACCTGCTATGATTACAGCAGTGCATACTGACTGTGGTGGGACCTGCTATGATGACAGCATTGCATACTGACTGTGGTGGTATCCTGCTATGACTACAGCATTACATGCTGACTGTGGTTGTATCCTGCTTTGACTACAGCATTGCATGCTGACTGTGGTGGTATCCTGCTATGACTACAGCATTGCATGCTGACTGTGGTGGTATCCTGCTATGACTACAGCATTGCATACTGACTGTGGTGGTATCCTGCTATGACTGCAGCATTGAATGATGACTGTGGTTGTATCCTGCTATGACTACAGCATTGCATGCTGACTGTGGTTGTATCCTGCTATGACTATAGCAGTGCATGCTCACTGTGGTGGTATCCTGCTGTGACTACAGCATTGCATGCTGACTGTGGTGGTATCCTTCTATGACTACAGCATTGCATGCTGACTGTGGTAGTATCCTGCAATGACTACAGCATTGCATGCTGACTGTGGTGGTATCCTGCTATGACTACAGCATTGCTTGCTGACTGTGGTGGTATCCTGCTATGACTACAGCATTGCATGCTGACTGAGGTCATTTCCTGCTATGACTCAAGCATTGCATGCTGACTTTGGTGGTATCCTGCTATGACTACAGCATTGTATGCTGACTGTGGTGGTATCCTGCTTTGACTACAGCATTACATGCTGACTGTGGTGGTATCCTGCTATGACTACAGCATTGTATGCTGACTGTGGTGGTATCCTGCTATGACTACAGCATTGCATGCTGACTGTGGTGGTATCCTGCTATGACTTCAGCATTGCATACTGACTGCGGTGGTATCCTGCTATGACTACAGCATTGCATGCTGACTGCCGTTGTATCCTGCTATGACTTCAGCATTGCATGCTGACTGTGGTTGTATCCTGCTATGACTATAGCAGTGCATGCTGACTATGGTAATATCCTGCTATGACTACAGCATTGCATCCTGACTGGTGTTATCCTGCTATGACTACAGCATTGCATGCTGACTGGTGGTGTCCTGCTATGACTACTGCATTGCATACTGACTGTGGTGGTATCCTGCTATGACTACAGCATTGCATACTGACAGTGGTGGTATCCTGCTATGACTACAGCATTGCATACTGACTGCGGTGGTCTCCTGCTATGACTACAGCATTGGATGCTGACTGGTGGTTTCCTGCTATGACTACAGTATTGCATGCTGACGGTGGTGGTATCCTGCTATGATTACAGCAGTGCATACTGACTGTGGTACCTGCTATGATTACAGCAGTGCATACTGACTGGTGGTACCTGCTATGATTACAGCAGTGCATATTGTTGTGGTACCTGCTATGATTACACCAGTGCATACTGACTGTGGTGGGACCTGCTATGATGACAGCATTGCATACTGACTGTGGTGGTATCCTGCTAGGACTACAGCATTGCATTCTGACTGTGGTGGTATCCTGCTATGATTACAGCAGTGCATACTGACTGTGGTACCTGCTATGATTACATCAGTGCATAGTGACTGGTGGTACCTGCTATGATTACAGCAGTGCATATTGTTGTGGTACCTGCTATGATTACACCAGTGCATACTGACTGTGGTGGGACCTGCTATGATGACAGCATTGCATACTGACTGTGGTGGTATCCTGCTATGACTACAGCATTGCATTCTGACTGTGGTGGTATCCTGCTATGACTACAGCATTGCTTGCTGACTGTGGTGGTATCCTGCTATGACTACAACATTGCATGCTGACTGTGGTGGTATTCTGCTATGACTACAGCATTGCATGCTGACTGTGGTTGTATCCTGCTATGACTATAGCAGTGCATGCTGACTATGGTGGTATCCTGCTATGACTACAGGATTGCATACTGACTGTGGTGGTATTCTGCTATGACTACAGCATTGCATACTGACTGTGGTGGTATCCGGCTATGACTACAGCATTGCATGCTGACTGGTCGTATCCTGCTATGACTACAGCATTGTGATGCTGACTGTGGTTGTATCCTGCTATGACTACAGCATTGCATGCTGACTGTGGTGGTATCGTGCTATGACTACAGCATTGCTTGCTGACTGGTGGTATCCTGCTATGACTACAGCATTGCATGCTGACTGTGGTGGTATCCTGCTATGACTACACCATTGCATGCTGACTGTGGTGGTATCCTGCTATGACTACAGCATTGCATACTGACTGTAGTGGTATCCTGCTATGACTACAGCATTGCATGCTGACTGTTGTGGTATCCTGCTATGACTACAGCATTGCATACTGACTGCAGTGGTATCCTGCTATGACTTCAGCATTGCATACTGACTGCGGTGGTATCCTGCTATGACTACACCATTGCATTGCTCGGGGCTGGTGCAGGAAGTGGAATCCCCGTCATGGTTGTTCAAGACCATTGTCATCGCCATCTCGTCGTCATCACCATGTCCTCATTGTCGTCTCCGTCTTCACCATCCCGGGGTGCGGACATTATTTCCCCCTCTATCAGCCCATGGGGGGCTTCCATTTTATGGGAGTCTGCGATTTTGCATTGATTTCCGCAAGCAGAACACATTTTCTGTGGCGGACGCATATCCACTCCCTTGGATGGATGACTCCTTGGATGCTTTGTTGTGTACACGGTTCTTTTTAACCCTCGATTTGTTGTCCGGGTTTTGGCACTTGCCTTTGGATGAAGAATCCAAGCCTAAAACCATGTGACTTTACCGAAAAAACTAAGAATATACCCCAAAGATTGTTCCAAGTTAATTGCCTCCCTATGGGGCTGCAATCGGCTTCTGCCACATTCCAGCAGCTTATGGAAATGGTCTTGGCAGGTCTTCAATGGGACTTGTGCCTCATTTACCTGGACGATGGCATTGTATTCGGGGACACATTTCAGGAGCATATTCTTGGTTCTTTTGGTAAAATCACGTAGATAGAAAAATATAAATAAGAAAATTTTAATACATTTTTTAAAAAAATAATAAAAATAATGATGAATTAAATATTATGAAAGCAAAAAAACACAATGAAAATAAAAAATAAAAATAGTAAAATAAAATTATAAATAAATTAAAAAGAATAAATACAAAAAACCTAAGACGTTTCGATCACAATACAAGTGTTCTTCATCAGGCGGAGAGAAAAGAGGCGGCAAGCCTCCAAATGTATAAGGGTTCCAAAGTGAGTGGGCGGGGGACGAGAGCTGCGCAAGCAACACGCTAATGCAGGAGCTTGTGCAGCGCAACCAGCATGGGCGGGGTAGCCAGTCAGCCAGCGGTAATGTAGGAGCAGACAATGGGGGGGAGGAAGGGGGCAGAGATAGGGGGAGAGGATGGTGGAGGGGGGGTCAGAAATAGGGGGGGAGCAGGGGGTAGAGATGGGGGGGGCATTTCAACTCGCTCCACACATCCACACTACTGACGGTAAAGGTTGACAAGAAAACACAAGTCATGACCCAAAGTGGTTGATGACATCTTTCCAATGATTGCTGGGTTTAAAACCGTCGTCTCGGTTGAAATTGTGACTGTGTCTGTATATATGGATGGCTTCGTGAACAAATCTTTGTTGATAGTCAGTCGGCTTGGAAAGTACCATTGTCTTAGAGAAATCAATTTCATGTGAGCCAGCTGCATTAAAGTAATGATCAGCCACGACAGAAGTATTGGTCCTGTCGTGTTTGAGATCTGCCTTATGTTCAAGAACACGGTCAGAGACATGTTGCTTAGTTTCCCCAATGTAACTGCTGCTACAAATACAGCTTAGTTTGTAGACGTCGGGATATTGCATGTCAGGAATTTTGTCCTTCACAGATGGGATCAGGTCACAAATTTTATGCACTGTGTTAAATCGAACCTGGATCTTGTGTTTGTTCATTATTTTGGAAATATTTTTGGTTACCCCTGCTATGTATGGCAAGGTGATGGTTTTGATTGGATCCTCAGATGGCTCCTTCACGGTTGGGGTGATGGCTTTGTGGATAGTGTAGTCAGAATATCCATTCGCCTTGAGAGCTTGGTGTACGTGCTTGAGTTCACTGGTCAGGTGTTCATGGTCGGGGATACATTGAGCTCTATGGTGTAGCGTTTTGATGAGGGCATTTTTCTGGGATGGATGGTGGTGGGAATCAGGTTTACTTTCGTGTAGACAGAGTGGCTCATTGAGCCATCTGGTCTCATGCCATCTTTTTCTATCTCCATAGTGAATTTGTTTGCTGGGTGTATGGAATTGATGTGGTTGAGGAATTATTTCAGAGCTGGTCGGCCATGTGGCCAGATGACAAACGTGTCATCCACGTACGTCTTCCACAAAGACGGGCGTAGAGTGGATGCCTGGATGGCGTCCGTCTAAAATTTTTCCATTCAAATGTTGGCCACAACCGGAGATGAGGGAGAACCCATTGGGGTGCCTTCAGTTTGTTTGTAGAATGGTCCATTCCAAGTGAAGACTGTATTGGTGAGGCAGTGTCTCATCAGGGCTGTTACATCAGCATTCAGTCCTTGTTGGACCAAATCTTCAATTATTGCAATGGTATCGGGCACAGGAACTTTGGTGAACAAAGAAACTACATTGAAACTAACGAGCAAATCACCTGGGGACAGTGAAACCAGGTGAGCTGAGTTAAGAATAGAAGAGGTGGTCTTGCCAGTGAATGGTGCAAGGTCTCCGACAGATATCGGGCCAGTTTGTAGGTGCGTGAGTCAATGGTGGAGACGATGAGACGAAGGGGTATACCTTCTTCATGGATTTTTAGTAAGCCATATTTTAATTTGTAATTTACATTTAATTTTACAATTTTAACTTTTTATTTTTATTGTTTTTTTCTTTCTTTTATTATTATTATTATTATTTTTTTAATTTCTTTTTGTTTCTATATACGTGATTTTACCGAAAGAACCAAGAATATGAATTCCTGCAGTCACGAACGTTTTAAGTCAAAGTTTCAGGAGCATTTATAAGCATCTGCGGTTCGTGTTTGTCTCAGAGTCCGTAAAACTTTGCTAATGCTGAAGCGTGACTTCTATTGGCCCGGTATGATGGATCATGTATACTACATGGTGAAATGTTGTACTGACTGCACACGCCACAAGCCACTATCACAAATATCACGGTGTCTCAAATTAACGAGCTAGTCAAATTAGATGTTCTCGGGCCATTCCCACTACTCAGAGGGGAAAACATTTCTCCTGGTCGGGGTGGAATATCTTTCCCGGTGGCCGATGGCATGGCCTCTGCCAGACCAGTCGGCCACATCCATTGCGGACAAATTTCTGCACGTCTACGTAATGGATAAAGGAGCTCCTGAACAACTTATTACAGATCAGGGGTGGAATTTTTCTTCTAAATTGTTATGGGAGGTGTGTGACTCGCTGGGTACAAGAAAAATTAGAACTTCGCTCTACCATCCTCAGACGGATGGGATGGTGGAACGCTTGCACAGGACTCTTATGTCCATGTTGTGCCAAAGAGTTAATGAGGTGCAGTTGGACTGGAATTTGCACATCCCCGGTGTCCTGGCTGCATATAGATTGGCCCATCATGCTTTAACAGGATTCTCCCCGTTTAATATCATGTACAGGAGGGAGAGTGATCCCCCCATGGAAGCACAGTTGGGCATGGACTTGGGTAAAAAGAGGGCCGTCATGCCCATGCCCATGCAGGTCATGCTTAGGCGTTTGAAGGAGGCGCGGGAGGCGTCTCAGGAAAATTCGGCCAAACGGCAGCATGCAAATGAGAAGCTCGTGGGGCAACGGGAGTCCGGGGCCCCATGGACAACTGGGGACAAGGCGTCGTTGCATTGTCCCCAGGTGTCCCTGGGTATGTCCCCTAAATTATACTGGCCGTTGCAGGGCCCTGTTGAGGTGATCAAGGTCAAGAGGCCGCAGTTTGTGTATATACAGGTCGGTCGCCATCGCTATTTTGTGCACCCGTCACGGTTAAAACCCTATGTTCCACCCTATTAGATAGTTCATCTCCATCTCCAGAGCGGCGGGCGTCGGATGTGTCCGACGAGTCGGGGCGACTGAGCCCAGAAGCTGAAGTCCAGGGATCCCCCGGCAGCGCTTCCGTGTGAAGGACCGTGCATGGAAGCCCAGTTGCCATCTTCTTCTCCCAGGGAGGAGCCGCACCCTTTAGGCCATTTGTGATGTTCCGGTGGTTCCCAGCGCGCAAGTTCCTGCTCGTGGTGGGGGACTGGCGTCGAGGACTCGCTCCAAGAGTGCTTCGTTTGCGCTGAACAGCTCCCTTCCCATCATGACAATTGTGTTCCGACGTCATCCGGCTGGTGGCCACCACCGCAAGCCAGACTGCAGCTTCCGTTTGATCTGGGATCCACCCTAATGCTCGTGACTGCGGCGTGCCTGCGGACGTCATGAATTGTTGCACTTCCCTCACGGTTCTGGTTAAATAATTACGGGGTCTTGTTGCTGATGTCCGCTAACCCCTGTTAAACTAATTATGTTAGCCGAGACAGCTGTTTTTTTTTTTTCATGGGGGAGGGGTGATGTAGGGGTATAGCTCTGGCTGCTGGTGGCCACCCGCGTGCGCGGGCGAAACAACCACTGGTTCCCGCGTGGGCGCGGCGGTGGAAGGCGACCCATCCGCCTGCAGCCCCTGCGCTGCGGATCCTCCGGCGGGTGCAGCCAGCCCAATTTGGATGACCAGCTGTGCAGCAGAGGAGAACAGTTGTCCGAGGCACCCGGTGAGTTCGCGTTATCCCTCGTCGGCCGCTGCCTCAGGACACATGGCCGGGTTCCCGGATTCCGGGGCTGTTAAGGGGATAACGTTTCTGTTATCATCGTCCTCTGAGGACACTACACGTGGGTTCTTCCACGTCGCTGCTTTCAATATCAATATTTTTTTTCTTTCCGTTTCTAGCACCAAATGTAGTGACTCAACTCGGAGACAGTAAGACTTTGAGGCACTTATTTTATTTCAAAAGGACCTTCAGGATGACACACACCTGACGTGGGTGAACACTATTATTATTAAGTCTGTCTATTGTCAGCAACCACTACTCAGTTAGAACTGTTGGTAGGCTGTCTGACTAGCCGCGCCCCATGATGGTGAAGATGGAGACGACGACGAGGAGATGGTGATGACGACGAGATGGTGACGACGATGTACTTGAGAAGCACGATGGGGATCCCACTTCCAGCAACAGCCCCGAGGTCCAGCTGAGAGAATGACGATGTGCTCTATCTTTTTGAATTGAGAAAGCTCAAAGTGCTCATCCTTACCGATGTTGCTAGTAGGTGACTTAGCGTTTTTAAGGATTGCAGCGATTTCCGATCTTGCCACGTCTGCAGTAATATGTCCCAAACCCTTAAGGTCTCCTTAGACCTGGGCAATGATATCATCAACTGGGATGTGTTTAGGGGTGACTGCAAAATTCAACCCTTTGGCTAGAACCGATTTTAGGCTGTCGGAAATTGGACTGTTACTCTGAATGATAACAATCGTGTCAACCTCTAACTTTGTTGTAGCTGATGTTTTCACGGAAAAATTTGTGACAGATACAGGCATGCACTGTATGTCCGTCCTTGTGGAAGAGGTACGCAGATGACACGTTCGTCATCTGGCCATGTGACCGACCAGCTCTGAACCAGTTCCTCAACCAATTCCATACACCCAGCCATCAAATTCACCATGGAGGTGGAAAAGGATGGCAAGTTACCATTCTTGGATGTTTTAATCGAAAAGAGACCAGATGACTCAATGGGACACTGTCTACAGGAAAGCCACCCATATGAATGCCTACCTAAAACCTGACTCCCACCACCATCCATCCCAGAAGAATTCCCTCATCAAAACTCTACACCATAGAGCTCGATGTATTTCCGACCATCATCTCCTAGCCAGTGAACTGGAACACGTACACCAAGCTCTCAAGATGAATGGATATTCAGACTACACAATGCTTAAAGCTATCACCCCAACCGCTGAGAAAGAACCATCTGAGGACCCAATCAATACCGTCACCTTGCCATACATAGCAGGGGTCACCAAAAATATTTCCAAAATCATTCATAATCTGCGAAGGATGTGATCTCTGACATGCAATACCCCGGCGTCTACAAACTAAGCTGTGTCTGTGGCAGTAGTTACATTGGGGAAACTAAGCGACATGTCTCGGACCGTGTTCGGGAACATAAGGCAGATCTGAAACATGGTAGGACCAATACCTCGGCTGTGGCTGATCACTGTTTAAATGCGATGAGCTCACACGAAATTGATTTATCCAAAACGAAAGTACTTTGCAAACCCACCGGCTATCACCAAAGATTCGTTCATGAAGCCATCCAGATATATAGACACAGACACAATTTCAACCGAGAATATGGGTACAAACTGAGCAATCATTTGAAGGACGTTATTAACCAGTTCAAGTCATAACTGGCTGTGATGTTTCCATCCTACCTTCCGATGTTAGTTGTTATTTTCGACTTTCTGATTTTACATTAATAGGTTAAATGTCTCACACTAACACAGCCACCATCGCTCACGTCCTCGACATCGCGGCGGCTTTGCAATCTTACATTAACATGCTAATCTCTCACATTACAATAGCCACCTCTGTGCCCTCGGCGTGGAAGTCGCCCTCCCATCTTACATTAACATGCAAATTTCTCATTTAACATCACTAGCCCCGCCCACTTTGTTTATGACCCTTGGGCTACACCCATTTCAAACCTATAAAAAGTCTGCCTCAGCAGCTTTCCCCCTCCTTTTTCCTCCTGATGACGATTGCTTATGTTGCGATCGAAACGTCATAGTTTTTTGTTTTATAATTTTGTTCTGCGTGACTTTACCAAAAGATACTCTTTGGTTCTTTCGAAAAGGAACGTAGGTATAAAAATAAAAAAATTATATATCACGACGTTTCGATTGCAACACAATCGGTCATTCTCAGACAGAAAAAAATAATCCAGCAATGGAACTGAAGAACCACCGGGCCATACCTACGTAACTTTTACCGAAATAACCAAAAAGTATGGATTCCTGCAGTCACGAAAGCTTTAAGCCATGGTTTATGCTCCTTAATAAATGAAGACACCAAAACGTCTTGACCGCTTACGACGTATGGTGCCTCGTCAGCAGCATCGGGCTCCCTTGAATCAGTGTTGGTGAACTGCCGATATTACACAGACTCTCGTCTTGAAATGGGGGATGAGTTGAGAAAATCTAGAAATCCACGTGGAGGACAAATAGAGTGGACTTTGAACGTTGGAATGTAAGCTCGTGGATTATTGCATTGCGCGGGTGCATGGGGATATTGCGGGGACAGTGGCTTCCACACAGAACTTCGATGTGGGGTCTATCTCCGTTAGATTATTGGGCAAGTTGTAACACAGGGGCGCGTTGAATATGGAAGACTACATACTCTAATCTCCGCTAACAGATTATATCCTCATGTTTGCGTCAGGATAAACAATTCATACATTACAGCCTATGGTGCTACACATTTCAGGTTGCGGTAGTGCTATGGTTAACGTGCTGTGATACAAACCCGGCAATCCAGGTTCGATTCCCGTTCACGGTCAACACCTGCGATGGTTATCTGAACCGGTCCCGGGCCTCCCCTTGGTCGACTTAGCCTTAAATGAGTACCTAGTGCGGTTTGTAGTAAGCTTCGCCACTGAGGAGACAAAGGCGGCTGGGAATGGTGCTGTTAAGGCTTCAGCGGGGATCTTTGTCTTTGTTTGCTACACAGCATAGGTCGGCCTCTGTAGAGGAGGCAGAGGAGCAGGCTCGTGAAGGACGCTACTGGGCAGTGCCAGGGTAGGTGCACTGTGAGTCTATTGGGCAGTTGGAGGCCGTCACCCTCTAACAACAGCAGAGGTTGGAGGAGCAACGCTCAGAACTAGCATCATCAGGCGGCAGCAAGCATTGTGTATAAATTCACCTGTTTTGGTCTTAAGGAAAATCGTGCAAAATATAGAAAAGGTAAGAAAGTCACAAAACATAAATACATAACCAAACAAATTATGAAGTCCAAATTTGCAACACTGAATGCATTCTTGGGGCAAGGCAGCAAAACAAAAAACAATAGTCCCAGATTTCGATTTAAAGCTTTCATGACTGCAATGATTCATCTTCTTTGGTTCTTTCGGTAAAGTCACGTAGAATGAGAATAAAAGAATAAATTGATAAAATAAAATGACGCAATAATATTCTCATCAGAAGGCCGATGTGTTGTGGCCGAAACGTCGTGAGAATATTATTGTGTTATTTTATTTTTCGATTTAAAGCTTTCGTGACTGCAATGATTCATCTTCTTTGGTTCTTTCGGTAAAGTCACGTAGAATGAGAATAAAATAATAAATTGATAAAATAAAATAACACAATAATATTCTCACGACGTTTCGGCCACAACACAAGCGGCCTTCATCAGGTGAAGGGAGCGAGACTGTCTGGTAGGACAGCGCTGGAGTGAGAGAGCCACGTTCAGATCACGGCTTTTAAGCTGTGTGAGAGGAACAAAGAGCCCTCAAATTTCCGTACCACGGATAGCTACGGGCCCCGTTCAGACGGACGAGTTCGTCCATGGTCGGAACAGAGGAGGGGGAGAGAGACAGCTGCGAAGCCCTAGTATACTCCATGTTGTAAACCATACCATTAACCGTGGTGTGAGAGGTATTAAGAGGCAATGCTGGCGAAAGAGCTGCGGTCTGAAGGTCATCGTAAAATTACAATTAATTAAGAACAGAAATGATTTAACACATCTTTCCAGTGGTTACTAAGCCTGAATCCATCTTCTCGGTTGAAATTGTCTCTGTGCTTGTATATGTGAATAGCCTCATGAACGAATCTCTCATGGTAGCCAGTTGGTTTGCAAAGAACCTCCGTCTTGGAGAAGTCAATGTCATGTGAGCCCACTGAATTGTAACAGTGATCTGCCACGGCAGAGGAGTTCGTCTTACCGTGTTTCAAGTCTGCTTTATGTTCGCGGATGCGGTCCGAGATATGTCTTTTGGTTTCTCCAATGTAGCTACTACCACAGAGGCACTTTAGTTTGTAAACGCCCGGGTACTGTATGTCTGGAAGAGCATCTTTTACAGATGGAACTAAATCACGGATTTTGTGTACTGTGTTGAATCGGACCTGGATCTTGTGTTTATTCAGGATTTTGGAGATCTTTTTAGTGACCCCTGCAATGTAGGGTAAGGTGATGGTTTTGAGTGGCTCCACAAGAGGATCCTTCTTCATGACTGGAGTGATGGCTTTGCGGATTGTGTAGTCGGAGTAGCCATTAGCCCTGAGAGCCTGGTGTACGTGCTTGAGTTCACTGGTAATGTGTTCCTGGTCGGAAATGCATTGGGCTCTATGGTATAGAGTCTTGATGAGGCAGTTCTTCTGGGATGGATGGTGGTGGGAATCTGGTTTCAAGTAAGCATCTGTATGGGTAGCTTTCCTGTAGACAGAGTGGCTCATTGAACCATCATGTCTCCTTTTAATTAAGACATCCAGAAAGGGTAGTTTGCCATCTTTTTTATCAATTTATTATTTTATTCTCATTCTACGTGACTTTACGAAAGAACCAAAGAAGAATAGTCCCAGACTTCACCAAAACAACAACACACTGCACATGAACATTGAACTATCGATGCATGAGGGGCAAGGATCAAGGATACAAATCACATCTGCAATTTCTTTTGTGTCCAGCAACTCCGATTATAACGTTTGGTTCCGTACTATGCAAAATTAGTTAAATGTACAACAGTTATAGTCTGCAACGTCAAAGGCTTGGTCACCTATTCATATTTTTGTTTGAGGAAGAGTTAAATGGAAATTTGATGCACGTCTTATGTTTCTTGGGTTAATGAATTAGCTAAGTGCAACACAGATTTGCCAATACGGGTTTTATGAATGACCAGGGCCCACTTTAGATGTCTTCTTGCATCAAGGCGATGTGAGACTGGATTGTAAGATGTTTAAGTCGAGGGAACACCTAGCCTGGCATGCAATCGGTGTGTTTGGTAGCTGCACGACTATCTGATGAGCTCTCGGGTTGGAAAACGCGTGGCGCATCGTGCCAATGCGCGACGTTTCGCCTGCCCAGTTCCTCAGGAAGCTCGCTCGCTCCAGGCACGTGGGGCGCAACATTCATGCGGTACAACAAATAAAAGATCCCCCGCGTAGGCTTAACAGACCGTTGGGGCAAGTGCTGTTACGGAGCACCGCCTATGAAGGCCAGCACGGCACGTGGGGTTGGGTGGCCAGCTCCACCCCCGGCCGCCTTTGTCTCTCCCGAGTGGCGATGTTTACACATCGCACCAGGTACTCATTTGAGGCTGAGTCGACCTAGAAGAGGCCCAGGACCGGTTCACATAATCGAACTCGGGTCGCCAGGATCTTAGCGCAAAATACACTATTTTCAAATGAATATGAGTTTTAGTCCATGTTAATTTATGGCCATATGTATGCCTATATATATTGATAAATATTAATAATGTTGTTCATTTACAGAGATGCAGAGTTAAATTGAGACTATATGGATGAATAAAACAAGATACAGAGAAGTCAGCAAAGTGACATTCTATCAGCAATGCCATCCATTCAGAGCATCGGCTCGATAACCGATGTGCCACCGCTCCCCACACGCGGTACAACGCACACCTGTGAACATCGATCGGAGAATTCGTAGCCTCTTTGTAGATGCCATTCCGGATAAAGCCCTCTCTCCATGAGTGTTACTGTGTTCTTTACTTTGCCACGGTTCGGTAAAGGGGTCGGTGCCTCAGGGACCGGCCGTTCAAGTACTCACTACTGACGTTAGCATTGCGCTCTCTTGCTCGTCACTAAGCTAGCATTGGATCCAGCAGCGGATTGACGAGATTGCCGGTGCGCCTCTCATTGCTGCCTCGGGTGTAACTGCTGCTGCATTCCCCATCCCAGTAAAAAGTCATTATCTTTGTTCAATCTATAACTATAGACTTAAAAGTTACAATGTAAATTCTAGATTTAAAGCTTTCGTGACTGCTAGGATCCATACTCTTTGGTTCTATTGGGTAAAGTCACGTAGGTGAAAATAAAATAACAAAAAATCACGACGTTTCGGCCACGACACAAGCGGCCTTCATCAGGTGAAGGGACGAGACTGTCTGGAGGACAGCGCTGGAGTGGAAGAAGCCACGCTTAGATCGCGATCTTTAAGCTGTGTGAGAAGAAAAAAGGCCAAGTGCCTTGACAAAGGAATTGGCATATAATTTAGCATTGAAATGGCTCATTGAAATAGCTAAGTTAAAGTATACACATCCGCAGAGGTACCCCTTGACAAAGGAATTAGCATCGAATTTAGCATTGAAATGGCTGAGTGATTAGCTTGTAACTGGTCACAGAAATAGCTACGTTAAAGTTAGAGCATATACGTTCACCGAGGCACCTAGTACTCATCAAACAGGAGAATTTAGCGAAACACAACCACGCTCAGACATCGGACCTGTGTGCGAGCAAACAAGGTGTTCTGACAAAGAAATTAGCATAAAAAATAGCATTTGATTGTCGGATTTTAGGAAAGAGGTGGTGTACGTGCCGGTGGACTCGCAGTTTTGCGCGGGGGGGGGGAAGGGGGGAGGGGGGAGTTTACCTATTGACGGTGTGAAAAGGGGGAATTTATAAGAGCTGCGAAAGTTTGGGGTACCACTACTTGAAAAATATACTGTACCATTGAAATTAGTTTAATGTTTAGTTCGATTTAGAACATCTTTCCAATGGATGCTTAATTTGAAACCATCCTCTCGGTTGAAATTGTGTCTGCGTTTGTAGATCTGAATTTCTTCATGAACAAATCTCTGATAAAAGCCCGTGGGTTTGCAAAGAACCTTGGTATCGGAGAAAATTATATCGTGATCCCCCACAGCGTTGTAACATTGATCAGCCACGGCAGAAGAATTCGTTTTGCCGTGTTTCAAATCTGATTTGTGCTCGCGAATTTGGTCAGAGACATGTCGCTTTGTCTCACCGATGTAGCAATCACCGCAGGTACAACTCAATTTGTAAACCCGGGGTACTGTAAATCAGGAATGACATCCTTCACGGATGGGATCAGATCACGAATTTTGTGTACTGTATTTAACCGGACCTGGATCTTGTGTTTGTTTAGAATTTTGGAAATCTTTTTAGTAACGCCTGCTATATATGAAGTGTGATGGTTTTGACCGGAGTATCAAGTGGTTGTTTCTGTATGGAGGGAGAGACAGCTTGGCGGATGGTACGGTCAGAGTAACCATTCCTTTTGAGGGCCAGGTGTACATGTTTTAATTCACAGGTCAGGTGGTGTTGGTCCGAAATGCAATGATCCCTATGGTATAAAGTTTTTGATGAGATAATTATTTTGGGCTGGGTGGTGGTGGGAATCAGGTTTCAAGTAGGAATCTGTGTGGGTGGGTTTCCTGTAGACAGAATGCCCCAATGAGCCATCAGGTCTACTCTCAAACAGAACATCTAAGAATGGTAGCTTGCCATCTTTCTTCACTTCCATGGTGAATTTGATGGCGGGATGTCTGGAATTGATGTGGTGTAGGAAAAGGTTCAGAGCTGGGAGGCCATGTGGCCAAATGACGAAAGTGTCATCCACATATCTCTTCCACAGGGAAGGTCTGAGGGTGGAAGTCTGGATAGCGTCTGATTCAAATTTCTCCATGAAAATATTGGCTATCACTGGTGATAAGGGGGATCCCATGGGGGTACCCTCATTTTGTTTGTAGAAGGAGCCCTTCCAAATAAAGTAGGTATTGTTGAGGCAGTGCCTAACCAGTGCAGGTGTGTCGGGGTCTAGTCCATGTTGGACCAAATTTTCAATTATTTCAATATATTTTCATGGAGAAAT